>NC_069509.1:129514142-129814142 GCF_027579735.1 Bombina bombina | reverse complement strand
ATGTGTTTCATATAGATAACACTGTGCTAAAGCATGTGGAGTTCGTAGGAGCCAGCACTGATTGGCTAAAATACAAGACTGTCAAAAGAATTGAAATAAGGGCCAGTCTGCAGAGGCATAGATACAAGATAATCACAGAGGTAAAAAGTATATTAATATAACTGTGTTGGTTATGCAAAACTAGGGAATGGGTAATAAAGGGATTATCTATCTTTTAAAACAATAACAATTCTGGTGTAGACTGTCCCTTTAAAAATTTGAAAACTATATACTAATATGACCTTTACTAGCCTTGTTGTCTGCAGACTAAAGCCCAGGGGCGCGATCCGATATAGATCGTAATTTGCGTCGCAAGCGAGGGAACCCCCGCCACCCATAGTTTCAGCTCGCAACTCGAGCTATCCCATATACGGCGCCGTCAGAGGCTAAAGTGCCGTAAGTCTGACAAACCAGCGATGTCCAGAAATATGAGTAAGTACAAATTTCTAAAGTCGCCAGTGACTTACGGCACTTTAGAAACTGCCGGCGCCTACAAAACCTGACTAAGTTATTAAATCACCCGTACTGTCTAACACGCCTCCCAAACATAGCCCGACACGTCTAACCCTCTATCCGCTATCCCCCCTCACTATCCTAACAATAAAAAATGTATTAACCCCTAAACCGCCGCTCCCGGACCCCGCCGCCACCTAATAAAGTTATTAACCCCTAAACCGCCGCTCCCGGACCCCGTCGCCAGCTATATTAAATCTATAACCCCCTAAAGTGAGCCTCTAACACCGCCGCCATCTACCGTACCTACCCCCTAAAGTGAGCCCCTACCCCGCCGCCATCTACCTTACCTACCCCCTAAAGTGAGCCCCTACCCTGCCGCCATCTACCTTACCTACCCCCTAAAGTGAGCCCCTTACACCGCCGCCATCTACCTTACCTACCCCCTAAAGTGAGCTCCTACCCCGCCGCCATCTACCTTACCTACCCCCTAAAGTGAGCCCCTACCCCGCCGCCATCTACCTTACTTACCCCCTAAAGTGAGCCCCTACCCTGCCGCCATCTACCTTACCTACCCCCTAAAGTGAGCCCCTACCCCGCCGCCATCTACCTTACCTACCCCCTAAAGTGAGCTCCTACCCCGCCACCATCTATTTTAAAAATATTAACCCCTAATTTAATCCCCCTACACCGCCGCCGCCTATATTAAACACATTAACCCCTAATCTAATCCCCCTACACCACCGCAAGCTATATTAACTATATTAACCCTAATTATATTAGGGTTAATATAGTTAATATAGTTATTATATTATATATATTAACCATATTAACCCTAATTATATTAGGGTTAATATCGTTATTATATTATATATATATTAAGTATAATAACCCTATCTAACTCTAACATCCCTAACTAAATTCTTATTAAAATAAATCTAATTAATATTAATATTATTAATTAAAATATTCCTATTTAAATCTAAATACTTACCTATAAAATAAACCCTAAGATAGCTACAATGTAATTAATAATTACATTGTAGCTATTTTAGGGTTTATATTTATTTTAGTTAATAACTATTTAATAGCTACCTAGTTAAATTAATTACCAATTTACCTGTAAAATAAATCCTAACCTAAGTTACAAATACAACTACACTATCAATAAATTAAATAAACTACAAATATCTAAACTAAAATACAATTAAATAAACTAAACTAAATTACAAAAAACAAACAAACACTAAATTACAAAAAATAAAAAAGATTACAAGATTTTGAAGCTAATTACACCTATTCTAAGCCCCCTAATAAAATAATAAAGCCCCCCAAAATAAAAAAAAATCCTTACCCTATTCTAAATTAAAAAAGTTAACAGCTCTTTTACCTTACCAGCCCTTAAAAGGGCCTTTTGCGGGGCATGCCCCAAAGAAAACAGCTCTTTTGCCTGTAAAAAAAAACACAATACCACCCCCCAACATTACAACCCACCACCCACATACCCCTATTCTAAACCCACCCAAACCCCCCTTAAAAAACCTAACACTACCCTAATGAAGATCTCCCTACCTTGTCTTCACCCAGCCGGCGATGTCTTTAATCAAGCGGCAGAGAAGTCTTCTTCCATCCGGGCGATGTCTTCAATCAAGCGGCAGAGAAGTCTTCTTCCATCCGGGCGATGTCTTCAAGCAAGCGGCAGAGAAGTCTTCTTCCATCCGGGCGATGTCTTCAATCAAGCGGCAGAGAAGTCTTCTTCCATCCGGGCGATGTCTTCAAGCAAGCGGCAGAGAAGTCTTCTTCCATCCGGCGATGTCTTCAAGCAAAGCGGCATCTTCAATCTTCTTTCTTCGCTCCTCCGCCGTGGAGCATCCATCCGGCACGACGACTGAACGAGGAATGAGGTACCTTTAAATGACGTCATCCAAGATGGCGTTCAGTCGTCGTGCCGGATGGATGCTCCGGGGCGGAGGAGCGAAGAAAGAAGATTGAAGATGCCGCTTTGCTTGAAGACTTCGCCGGATGGAAGAAGACTTCTCTGCCGCTTGATTGAAGACATCGCCCGGATGGAAGAAGACTTCTCTGCCGCTTGATTGAAGACATCGCCCGGATGGAAGAAGACTTCTCTGCCTCTTTTGCGGGCGACGCTGCATATCGGATCGGGCCTCCAGATTGGCTCTTCCAAATAAGACAAATAGTGGGTGGAGTTTGGCTATTGAAAAACAGTTACAGTAAAATGGATCTTAATTTGATTAAGAAAATGTTAGACTTGATATATTACTCTATAGCAACATGACCAACATTTCTTGTAATTACACAGTATTTACTGCCCCTTTAAGTTAGACACGCTAGCTCCATTGTGTAAAATAATAATAATATTTATAAAAATAATAACTGGAACACCCTTACACCTAGATTACGAGTTTTGTCGGTAATGGTGTGCGGTGCCAACAAGCAATGTTTTTCCTCACCGCTCACCTACAGACAACGCTGGTATTACGGGTTTTTACAAACCCGGCGTTAGCCGCAAAAAGTAAGCGAAGAGCAAATTTTAGCTACACATCTCACCTCAATACCAGCGCTGCTTATGGTAGCGGTGAGCTGGCAAAACGTGCTCGTGCACGATTTCCCCATAGGAATCAACGGGAGAGATCCGGCTGAAAAAAAACCTAACACCTGCAAAAAAGCAGCGTAAAGCTCCTAACGCAGCCCCATTGATTCATATGGGGAAAATACATTTATGTCTACACCTAACACCCTAACATGAACCCTGAGTCTAAACACCCCTAATCTTACACTTATTAACCCCTAATCTGCCGCCCCGACATCGCCGACACCTACATTATATTATTAACCCCTAATCTGCCGCTCCGGACACCGCTGCCACCTACATTATACTTAAGAACCCCTAATCTGCTACCAAAAACATCGCCGAACTCTACATTACATTTATTAACCCCTAATCTGCCACCCCCAATGTCGCCGCAACCTACCTACACTTATTAACCTCTAATCTGCTACCCCCAAAGTCGCTGCCACTATATTAAAGTTATTAACCCCTAAATCTAAGTCTAACCCTAACACCCCCCTAACTTAAATATAATTTAAATAAAGCTAAATAAAATTACTATCATTAACTAAATTATTCCTATTTAAAACTAAACACTTACCTATAAAATAAACCTTAAGCTAGCTACAATATAACTAATAGTTACATTGTAGCTATTTTAGGATTTATTTTTATTTTACAGGCAAGTTTGTATTTATTTTAACAATGTAGAATAGTTATTAAATAGTTATTAACTATTTAATAGCTACCTAGTTAAAATAAATTCAAATTTACCTGTAAAATAAATCTTAACCTATAACCTATTACAATTACATCTAACACTACACTATAATTAAATAAATTACCTAAACTAAATACAATTAAATATAATTTAAAAAAATTATCTAAAGTACGGAACCCCCCCCACTAAATTACAGAAAATAATAAAATAATTACAAGTTTTTTAAACTAATTACACCTAGTCTAATCCCCCAAATAAAATAAAAAAGCCCCCCAAAATAATAAAAAGCCCTACCCTATACTAAATTACAAATAGCCCTTAAAAGGGCCTTTTGCGGGGCATTGCCCCAAAGTAATCAGCTCTATTACCTGTAAAAAAAAAGTACAATAACCCCCAACATTAAAACCCACCACCCACACTCCCAACCCTACTGTAAAACCCACCCAATACCCCCTTACTAAAACCTAACACTAACCCCTTGAAGATCACCCTACCTTGAGAAGTCTTCACCCAGCCGGGCCGAAGTCCTCAACGAAGCTGGGCGAAGTGGTCCTCCAGACGGGCAGAAGTCTTCATTGAAGCCGGCCAGAAGCGGTCCTCCAGATGGGCAGAAGTCTTCATCCAGACGGCATCTTCTATCTTCATCCATCCAGCGCGGAGCGGGTCCATCTTCAAGACATCCGACGCAGAGCATCCTCTTCAAACGAAGTCCAACTGAAGAATGAAGGTTCCTTTAAATGACGCCATCCAAGATGGCGTCCCTTGAATTCTGATTGGCTGATAGAATTCTATCAGCCAATCAGAATTAAGGTAGAAAAAATCCTATTGGCTGATGCAATCAGCCAATAGGATTGAAGTTCAATCCTATTGGCTGATGCAATCAGCCAATAGGATTGAAGTTCAATTCTATTGGCTGATCCAATCAGTCAATAGGATTGAAGTTCAATCCTATTGGCTGATTGCGTCAGCCAATAGGATTTTTCCTACCTTAATTCCGATTGGCTGATAGAATTCTATCAACCAATCGGAATTCAAGGGACGCCACAGGTCTAACTTTCGTTTTTAGAAGCTGCGCTTCTAAGGCTTGTTGCGCTTTTTTCCTATATCAGGGGCGGTCCTGCATTGTGCACCATGTGACCAGGTGTGGTTACACTGATTTCCTCTTTCCTGACCGTGCGGTTTACCGGAGAAGAATCGGTTTCTCTGTTTGGCCTCTGTCATAGGAGGTGGTGAATGCCCCAGCCATTGGGGGTATAAAGGTGCCATTTTTATCTTATTTTCTATAGTCTGCTTTATAAGCGCAAGCTATGGAGGATTCCGATGCGTTAGAGAGTACTCCCTCTGTACCTAAATCTAATACCCGTATATAGTGTAAGGAGGCCACGGTATACCCGCCTTCTCAATTATGTTCAACATGCCTTGATAAAGTTATCATTTCAAAGAAAGTTAATATGTTTGATACCACTGAGCTGTCCACCTCTGAGGAGTCTCCATCCCGTGAGGTGCGCACCCTACAGTCATCTCCTAATACACATGCAGCTACCCGTAGCACTCCTAATCCTCCATCTGGAGGGGCCATTTTACCGCCAGACTTTACTGAGCAGTTACAAATGGCAGTGTCTGCGGCCTTTAGTGCTTTACCTCGCCCTGCTAAGCGCAAGCGAAAAGTTAAATATTGCTATCCTTCCCAGGGGTCATCTACTAGCTTATTGGATTTACCTTTCTGGGTCGGAATCTGCTGCCTCTAGGCCTTTAGATGTGGAGGAACCAGACTTTAGATTTAGGATTGAGTACTTACGCTTTCTGTTGAAGGAAGTTTTAGCTGTGTTAGAGGTTCCAGAGCCCAAATTGCCTGAGGAACCTTTGATTCCTAAATTAGATAAGGTCTACAAGGACAGGGTTGTACCATTAACTTTTGGTTCCCGTAAAGATGGCGAACATTATTAAGAATGAATGGGAAAGAATTGGTTCTTCATTTTCCCCTTCTTCTTTTTAAAAAGTTGTTCCTGGTCCCAGACTCTCAATTGGAGTTGTGGGGTTCCATCCCTAAGGTGGAAGGCGCTATCTCCACGCTTGCTAAACGCACTACTATCCCGCTTGAGGATAGTTCATCGTTTAAAGAGCCCATGGATAAGAAGATAGAAACTCTGTTAAGAAAGATGTTTTAACATACAGGATATTTGTTTCAACCGACAGCGGCTGTTGCTGCGGTTTCTGGAGCGGCTACCTACTGGTGTGACTCCTTATCTGAGTTGATCGAGGTGGAGGGTCCCCTCGACATGATCCAGGAAAGAATTAAGGTCTAAAGAGCGGCAAATTCTTTTATTTGTGATGCTAATATGCAAATTATTCGCCCGACTGCTAAGGCCTCAGGTTTTTCTGTTCAAGCCCATAGGGCACTCTGGCTGAAGTCCTGGTCTGCGGACATGACTTCTAAGTCCAGACTTCTTTCCCTCCCCTTTAAGGGAAAGGGTTTATTTGGTCCAGGCCTGGACTCAATTATCTCCATGGTTACTGGAGGCAAGGGTGGTTTTTTACCGCAGGATAAGAAGAACAAGCCTAAGGGACAAGGTCCTAACTTTTGTTCCTTTCGTTCTGATAAATCCCAACATCAGCAGCCCTTGGCAAAGCCCGAGCAATCCAAGGGTACTTGGAAGCCAGCTCAGTCTTGGAATAAATTAGGGCAGAGCAAGAAGCCCACTGAGACAAAGTCGGCATGAAGGGGCAGTTCCCGATCCAGTTCTGGGTCACGTAGGGGGCAAACTGTCTCTCTTTTCGGACACTTGGTTTGGGGACAAGCAAGACCTGTGGATCCTGGAGGTCATCGCTCAGGGATACAAGATAGGTTTCAATTCCCATCCACCCAGGGGCAGATTCCTCCTATCCTATAGAAAAGAGAAAATCCTTTCTGGGGGGTGTGAATGAATCTCTCCTCCTTAGAAGTCATTGTCCCGGTACCCCTAACAGAAAGAGGTTTTTGATACTATTCAAACTTTTTTGTAGTCCCAAAGAAGGAGGGAACTTTCCGCCCGATTCTGGACCTAAAGAACCCAATTTTTTCTTTTGTGATTCAGATAGAGAATGCAATTTTAAGAAACTTTCTAATTTACTCCTATTATCAGTTTTTCTTCGTTCTCTCTTTATTTGAAAAAGAAGGCATCTAAGCTAACCCTGGACAGTACTTGTTTATTGGTAAGTTAAATTAATCCACCAATCAGCAAGAACAACTCAGGTTGTTCACCACAAATGGGCCGGCATCTAAACTTACATTCTTGCTTTTCAAATTAAGATACCAAGAGAATGAAGCAAATTTGATAATAGGAGTAAATTAGAAAGTTGCTTAAAATTGCATGCTCTATCTGAATCACGAAAGAAAACATTTGGGTTCAGTGTCCCTTTAAACAAATTCCTATCTGTCCCCTCGTTCAAGATGGAGATAAGGTCCATTCTTCCCTTAGTTCAGGAAGGACAGTTCATGACCACTATAGACTTGAAGTGTGCTTACCTTCACATTCCAATCCACAAGGAACACTTCAAATTCCTAAGGTTTGCATTCCTGGATCAGCACTTTCAGTTTATTGCACTTCTGTTTGGTCTAGCTACTTCTCCAAGAGTTTTTACAAAGCTTCTAGGGGCTCTGCTTGCAGTGGCCAGAACCAGAGATATAGCAGTAGCTCCATAGTTGGACGATATTCTGGTTCAAGCACCATCTTGTCGTCTGACAAAAGACCATTTAGAATCTCTTCTGTTTCTCTTCGATCTCACGGTTGGAAGATAAACTTAGAAAATAATCACTCTCCTGGTGGCTCTGTCCAGATCACCTGTCCCAAGAGACATCCTTCTTGAGACCATCCTGGGAGATTGTGACTACAGACGCAAGTCTATCAGGATGGGGAGCTGTTTGGGGTGCCAGGAAGGCACAGGGCCAGTGGACTCAAGAGGAATCTCTCCTCCCGATCAACATTCTGGAACTTTGGGCAATATTCAATGTTCTGAAGGCTTGGCCTCTTCTGGATTCGTCCCAGTTTATCAGATTCCAATCCGACAACATAACCTCGGTGGCTTACATCAACCATCAGGGGGGAACGAGAAGCTCCCTAGCAATGAGGGAAGTATCTCGGATTCTGGAGTGGGTGGAGGCCCACAACTGCTCACTGTCAGCGATTCATATTCCAGGTGTGAACAACTGGGAGGCAAATTTCCTCAGCAGACAATCATTTCCTCCGGGGGAATGGTCTCTCCATCCCGAGGTGTTTGCGGAGATTTGCAACAAATGGGGGATGCTGGAGAAAGATCTCTTGGCGTCCCGTCTCAATTCCAAGCTACCCAGATATGCGTTGTGGTCCAGGCATCCTCAGGCGGACCTAATAGATGCATTAGCAGTGTCTTGATAGTTCAATCTGATTTATATTTTCCTGCCGTTACCACTTCTTCCTCGTGTAGTGGCCCGCATCAAGCAGGAGCAGGCATCAGTGATACTGATTGCTCGATCGTGGCCGCGAAGGATGTGGTTTTCGGAACTGGTGGGGATGTCCTCATCTCCTCTGTCAAAGTTACCTTGTTGCAGGGATCTGCTGGAACAAGGTCCTTTTGTTAATCAAAATTTAGATTCTCTTAGGCTGACTGCGTGGAGATTAAACACTTAGTCCTAGCCAAGAGAGGTTTCTCTGAGAGAGTTATTGATACTCTCATTCAAGCTTGTAAGCCTGTTACTCTTCGCATCTATCATAAGGTGTGGCGAGCTTACTTATTCTGGTGTGAAGAGCGTGGTTTAGCCTGTTACAAGGTTAAGGCTGCCAGGATATTTTCTTTTCTCCAGGAGAGTCTGGAGAAGGGCCTTTCTGCCAGTTCCTTGAGGGGACAGATTTCGTCCCTATCTGTTTTACTGCACAAGAGGCTCGCAGAGCTCCCTGACGTGCAATCTTTCATTAAGGCTCTGATTAGGATCAGACCTGTATTTAGATCTAATGCTCCTCCTTGGCATTTGAATCTTGTCCTTTACGTTTTTGCAACGGGCTCCGTGTGAGCCTATGCATTCGGTTGACATCAAATTGTTGTCCTGGAAAGTTCTTTTTCTTTTGGCTATTGCGTCGGCACGTAGAGTTTCTGAAATAGCTGCCTTGCAATGTGAGCCTCCTTATCTGGTGTTCCACACTGATATGGCTATAAGTACCTACGTACCAGCTTGGGTTTTCTCCCTAAGGTGGTGTCTGATCCTAACATCAATCAGGAGATTGTGGTTCCTAATCCTTCTTCCTCAAAGGAACGTTTACTTCATAATCTCGATGTGGTTCGAGCTTTGAAGTTTTATCTTCAAGCTACTAAGGATTTAGGCAAACTTCTTCCTTGTTTGCTATCTACTCTGGGAAGCATAAGGGTCTGAAGGCTTCTTCAACTTCCTTATCTTTTTGGTTGAGGAGTGTTATACGCTAAGCTTACGAGTCAGCGGGACTTAGACCTCCTCAGAGGATTAAGGCTCATTCGACTAGAGCGGTGGCTTCCTCTTGGGCCTTTAAGAACGAGGCATCTATGGATCAGATTTGTAAGGCGGCTACCTGGTCCTCCTTACATACTTTTTTAAAATTCTACAAGTTTGACGTTTTTGCTTCGGCCGAAGCAGCTTTTGGGAGAAAGGTTTTGCAGGCTGTGGTGCCCTCAGATTAGGGTCCGCCTCTTTTTTACCCCTCCCGTTATCATTCAGTCTCCTCTATAGCTTGGGTATAGTTTTCCCAACAGTAAGGAATGATGCCGTGGACTCTCCTCATATTAAGAAGGAAAACATAAATTATGCTTACCTGATAATTTCATTTCCTTCTGTATGAGGAGAGTCCATGGTCCTCACCCGTATACTCTTATGGGTGGACCAAAATTAGTTTTTCTCTTCCGGCACCATTTATACCCTGATATTTATCCTACTATTCCTTGTTCCCTTGGCAGAATGACCGGGATATGAGGGAAGTGGGGGGAGTATTTAAGTCTTTGGCTGGGGTGTCTTTGCCTCCTCCTGGTGGCTAGGTTCAGTATTTCCCAACAGTAAGGAATGATGCCATGGACTCTCCTCATACAGAAGGAAATGAAATGATCAGGTAAGCATAATTTATGTTTTTTTAAGTGTACTAGCCCTTTAAATGCGCTGTTTATAAATTATTTGCATAAGTGGTTAAACACAAACCTCAGCATTAAGTAAACAAAATGTCATTTTTAAATTGCGCATATATTGTACTTCCTCTTTATAAAAAGTATAACTTTTCCAGCCCATAAGCAAAAGCGCAACATTGATTATTGGTTTAGTTCACTATTGTGAAGTGTGTTTAATTAAAAAGACTGCTCAGTAAGATAAATGTGTAACTGTAATAAAATGGGTCTGCTTAACCCCTTATTGATGGAAAGATACATTAACTACATTAAATTGTCCTTGTAGATGAGGATTTGCCTAACATCAAAGAGGGGGGGCCACAATGTATGCACCTTAATTTTTTTTTTTCTTGCCCTGACTTCCTCATGCCACAAAAAAGTAGTACCATGTTTCTGTATTTAGTCTGCAGGCCTCAGAATGGGCGTATGAGGTATAAACCCCTCAACATTTTTAATGGGTGCTAAGGTGGTACAATTAGTTCATCATAATATATATGGGAATTGGCTTTCCAAGACATCAAATGGAAGTGGCAGTAAAGCCACATATGTGCGGTATCACTTTGTTTTCTATTGGCTAGTCTAGAATGACAATCCATATTCATGTTTAAGGGACATGAAACCCAAAAGTTGTCTTTCATAATTCAGATAGATCATGCAATTTTAAATATCTTTCTAATTTACTTTCATTATCAATTTTTCTTCATTCTCTTGGTACCTTGTGTTTAAAAGCATAGATGTAAGTTCAAGAGCGTGCACGTCTGGAGCACTATATTACAACAGTTTTGCAATAATGTTTTCCATTTGCATGAGCACTAGATGGCAGAACTATTTCCTGCCATGTAGTGCTCAAGACACCTACCTAGTTATCTCTTCAACAAAGAATATCATGGGAACTTAGCAAATTTCATAGTAGAAGTAAATTGGAAACTTTTCTAAAATTGTATGCTGTGTCTGAGGCCCTGATGATCGAAAGTGCAGTTAGGTGGCGAAATATTCCAAGGGAATCTTCCACAATGTCTGGCGAGCCGGGGAAATATTCCAAGCTGGCAAGCTGTGGTGCTCCTCTTCATGGCAGGGCCCATCTTCATCCTGGCGGCGGTCCTCTTCTATCTTCATCCCAGTAGTGGTGGTCCATCTTCATGGATGTGGCGGTCCTCTTCTATCTTCATCCATCTTCATCTGCTGCTCCACTAGGGAAGTCTTCATCTTCCACCCGATGCGTCTTCTTATCGTCTTTTCTTCTCATCTTCTAATCTTCTGTCCCCGACGTCCTCTTCATGCCGTCACTCGAATTAAAATTTTAGGTACCCCCTTATATAGGAGTACCCTTGGATTCCTTTTGGCTGATTATCAAATCCAAGTTCAAATCAGACAAGCCTACAGTTTCTCATTGGTCAGTCGATGTTTTGAATATCAGGGCCTGAATCACAAAAGAAAAGTTTTGGGTTTCATATCCCTAAGGAAAGTGGGTTTTTGTTTTTGTTTTTACTTCTATATCAATAGCGATTATACTATGTTTGCCTGGCATTGTCACCTCTGTTTACTGGTAGTCATCTTGCAAAGGTCCTTAGCATATTTTTTTAAGGATGTACATGTGACAGGAGGAATGAAAAAGGAAGACCAAATACTATGACCTACAGAAAATAAGGGTGTAATAAGGCTCATTCGGTCACTAGGGTTACACCAATGCTCTTTCTGTCATTGGTAGAAAAGGGATTCAATCAATGTGTTACTGGCTATTTTTTTCTCTTACGATCTATTCTTTTCTTTCCCTTCCTGTCTCTTTGTTGTTCCATCTCTGTCTCTTTTTCTGTTTCTCTCGCTCTCCTATTTTTAGTGCCTCTTTTTTCTATGTCCCAGACTGTCTCTCTCTTCCTTTTTTTAACTCCCCCCCTCATTTTTTCTCTTTTAGTCTCTTCCTTACTTATATATTTATCTTTTTCTCTATTGTTCAATTTCACTTTCTTTTTATCTCCTATATTCTCCTATAGTCTCTATATTAAAGGGACACTGAACCCAAATTTTTTCTTTCGTGATTCAGATAGAGCATGAAATTTTAAGCAACTTTCTAATTTACTCCTATTATCAAATTTTCTTTATTCTCTTGGTATCTTTATTTGAAATGCAAGAATGTAAGTTTAGATGCCGGCCCATTTTTGGGGAACAACCTAGGTTGTCCTTGCTGATTGGTGGATAAATTCATCCACCAATCAAAAACTGGTGTCCAGAGTCCTGAACCAAGAAAAAGGCTTAGATGCCTTCTTTTTCAAATAAAGATTGCAAGAGAACAAAGAAACATTGATAATAGGAGTAAATTAGAAAGTTGCTTAAAATTGCATGCCCTATCTGAATCACAAAAGAAAAAAAATTGGGTTCAGTGTCCATTTAAGCTGTCTTCCTTCTTTAGTCTCTTTAAATTTCTTTCTCTCGCTCTTCATGCATCTATTTCACTGTCAATCTATCTTTCTTTCTCTTGTAAGGTGTATCCAGTCCACGGATCATCCATTACTTGTGGGATATTCTCCTTCCCAACAGGAAGCTGCAAGAGGATCACCCACAGCAGAGCTGTCTATATAGCTCCTCCCCTAACTGCCAACCCCCAGTCATTCTCTTGCAGCTCTCGACAATGGAGGTTGCATAGAGAGATGTGGTGACTTAGTGTAGTTTATCTTCAATCAAAAGTTTGTTATTTTTAAATGGTACCGGAGTTGTACTGTTTTTTACCTCAGGCAGAAATTAGAGAAGTGTTTTGCCTGAGGTTTTTGATGATCTTAGCAGGTTGTAACTAAGATCCACTGCTGTTCTCACACATAACTGAAGAGTATGGGAAAAACTTCAGCTGGGAGAACGGCCTGCAGAATAAACTGCCTTGAGGTATGTTCAGTATATTTTTTTCTAGAGAGATAATAAGAAGTCTAGAAAATGCTGACAGTGCCTGATATATTTGAGGTAAGCCTGATTGCAGTGATTTAATAACGACTGGCATCATGCTTGCAGTAAAGGGTAATTTTCATGTTAATTGCTCTAATAACTTAGTATATGAAACGTTTACATGTATTATAAGGAACGTTTTTTACTGAGGGTGATAAATCTTTATTTGGGGCCTAGTTTTTCCACATGGCTGTTATTTGACTCCTAGGAGTAGTTTCTCTTGTAAGGTGTATCCAGTCCACGGATCATCCATTACTTGTGGGATATTCTCATTCCCAACCGGAAGTTGCAAGAGGACACCCACAGCAGAGCTGTTATATAGCTCCTCCCCTCACTACCATATCCATTCATTCTCTTGCAACTCTCAACGCGCATGGAGGTAGTAAGAGGAGAGTGAAGAAAATGCTGCTGATACCTGATAAATGTAAGTTAAGCCTGAATACAGTGATTTAATAATGACTGCTATCATGCTTACTCTCAGGGGTAATACCCTTATAGAAATGCTATATAAAACGTTTGCTGGCATGTTTAATCGTTTTTTATATATGCTTGGTGATAAAACTTTATGGGGGCTTAATTTTTTCCACATGGCTGGCTTTATTTTTGCCTAGAAACAGTTTACTGAGGCCTTCCACTGTTGTAATATGAGTGGGAGGGGCCTATTTTAGCGCTTTTTTGCGCAGTTAAAATTACAGACTGAGACATCCAGTTTTCCTCAGAAGTCCCCTGAATGCTACAGGACATCTCTAAAGGGCCTAAAATCGTTTATTGGGGAAGGTAGGAGCCACAGTAGAGCTGTGGCAGTTTGTTGTGACTGTTAAAAAACGTCTATGTCGTTTTTTTGATCCGTTTTTTGAACTAAGGGGTTAATCATCCATTTGCAAGTGGGTGCAATGCTCTGTTAGCCTATTACATACACTGTAAAAATTTCGTTTGTGTAACTGCCTTTTTTCACTGTTTTTTCAAATTTTGACAAAATTTGTTTCTCTTAAAGGCACAGTACCGTTTTTTATATTTGCTTGTTAACTTGATTTAAAGTGTTTTCCAAGCCTGCTAGTCTCATTGCTAGTCTGTACAAACATGTCTGACATAGAGGAAACTCCTTGTTCATTATGTTTAAAAGCCATGGTGGAACCCCCTCTTAGAATGTGTACCAATTGTACTGATTTCACTCTAAGCAATAAAGATCATATTTTGTCTTTGAAAAATGTATCACCAGAGGAATCTAACGAGGGGGAAGTTATGCCGACTAACTCTCCCCACGTGTCAGATCCTTTGACTCCCGCTCAAGGGACTCACGCTGAAATGGCGCCAAGTACATCTAGGGCACCCATAGCGTTTACTTTACAAGACATGGCGGCAGTCATGAATAATACACTGTCAGCGGTATTAGCCAGACTACCTGAATTTAGAGGTAAGCGAGATAGCTCTGGGGTTAGACGAAATGCAGAGCATACTGACGCTTTAAGAACTATGTCTGATACTGCCTCACAATATGCTGAAGCTGAAGAAGGGGAACTTCAGTCTGTGGGTGATGTTTCTGACTCAGGAAAGATACCTGATTCTGATATTTCTACATTTAAATTTAAGCTTGAACACCTCCGCGTGCTACTCAAGGAGGTTTTAGCTGCTCTGAATGACTGTGACACAATTGCAGTGCCAGAGAAATTGTGTAGACTGGATAAATACTATGCAGTGCCGGTGTGTACTGATGTTTTTCCTATACCTAAAAGGTTTACAGAAATTATTACTAAGGAATGGGATAGGCCAGGTGTGCCGTTCTCTCCACCTCCTATTTTTAGAAAAATGTTTCCTATAGACGCCACCACACGGGACTTATGGCAGACAGTCCCTAAGGTGGAGGGAGCAGTTTCTACTCTTGCAAAGCGAACTACTATCCCTGTCGAGGACAGTTGTGCTTTTTCAGATCCAATGGATAAAAAGTTAGAAGGTTACCTTAAGAAAATGTTTATTCAACAAGGTTTTATCCTACAGCCCCTTGCATGCATTGCTCCTGTCACTGCTGCTGCGGCGTTCTGGTTTGAGTCTCTGGAAGAGGCTTTACAGGTAGCGACTCCATTGGATGACATACTTGGCAAACTTAGGGCTCTTAAGCTAGCCAATTCTTTTGTTTCTGATGCCATTGTTCATTTGACTAAACTAACGGCTAAGAATTCTGGTTTTGCTATACAAGCGCGCAGGGCGCTATGGCTTAAATCATGGTCAGCTGACGTGACTTCAAAATCTAAGCTGCTTAACATTCCCTTCAAGGGGCAGACCCTATTCGGGCCTGGTTTGAAGGAGATTATTGCTGATATCACTGGAGGAAAAGGTCATGCCCTTCCTCAGGACAGGTCCAAATCCAGGGCCAAACAGTCTAATTTTCGTGCCTTTCGAAACTTCAAGGCAGGTGCGGCATCAACTTCCTCTAATGCAAAACAAGAGGGAACTGTTGCTCAGTCCAAGACGGTCTGGAGGCCAAACCAGACCTGGAACAAAGGTAAGCAGGCCAAAAGACCTGCTGCTGCCTCTAAGACAGCATGAAGGAAAGGCCCCCTATCCGGTAACGGACCTAGTGGGGGGCAGACTTTCTCTCTTCGCCCAGGCGTGGGCAAGAGATGTTCAGGATCCCTGGGCGTTGGGAATTATATCCCAGGGATATCTTCTGGCCTTCAAAGCTTCTCCTCCGAAAGGGAGATTTAACCTTTCACAATTATCTGCAAACCAGATAAAGAGAGAGGCATTCGTACACTGTGTACAAAACCTCCTTAGTTAGTTATGGGAGTGATCCATCCAGTTCCAAAAGAGGAACAAGGACAGGGTTTTTACTCAAATCTGTTTGTGGTTCCCAAAAAAGAGGGAACCTTCAGACCAATTTTGGATCTAAAGATCTTAAACAAATTCCTCAGAGTTCCATCATTCAAGATGGAAACTATTCGTACCATCCTACCTATGATCCAGGAGGGTCAATACATGACTACAGTGGATTTAAAGGATGCTTATCTTCACATTCCGATACACAAAGATCATCATCGGTTTCTCAGGTTCGCCTTCCTGAACAGGCATTACCAGTTTGTAGCTCTTCCCTTTGGGTTAGCTACAGCCCCAATAATCTTTACGAAGGTTCTGGGGTCACTTCTGGCGGTCCTAAGACCGCGGGGCATAGCAGTAGCCCCTTATTTGGACAACATTCTGATACAGGCGTCAAACTTCCAAATTGCCAAGTCTCATACGGACATAGTCCTGGCATTTCTGAGGTCGCATGGGTGGAAAGTGAACGAGGAAAAGAGTTCTCTATCCCCACTCACAAGAGTTTCCTTCCTAGGGACTCTGATAGATTCTATAGAAATGAAAATGTACCTGACGGAGTCCAGGTTATCAAAGCTTCTAAATTCCTGCCGTATTCTTCACTCCATTCCGCGCCCTTTGGTGGCTCAGTGCATGGAAGTAATCTGCTTAATGGTAGCGGCAATGGACATAGTGCCGTTTGCACGCTTACATCTCAGACCGCTGCAACTATGCATGCTCAGTCAGTGGAACGGGGATTACACAGACTTGTACCCTCTACTAAATCTGGATCAAGAGACCAGGGATTCTCTTCTCTGGTGGCTATCTCGGGTCCATCTGTCCAAAGGTATGACCTTTCGCAGGCCAGATTGGACAATTGTGATGACAGATGCCAGCCTCCTAGGCTGGGGTGCAGTCTGGAACTCCCTGAAGGCTCAGGGATCGTGGACTCAGGAGGAGTTTCTCCTCCCAATAAACATTCTGGAACTAAGAGCGATATTCAATGCTCTTCAGGCTTGGCCTCAGTTAGCAACTCTGAGGTTCATCAGATTTCAGTCGGACAACATCACGACTGTGGCTTACATCAACCATCAAGGGGGAACAAGAAGTTCCCTAGCGATGTTAGAAGTCTCAAAGATAATTCGCTGGGCGGAGATTCATTCTTACCACCTATTAGCTATCCATATCCCAGGTGTAGAGAACTGGGAGGCGGATTTTCTAAGTAGACAGACTTTTCATCCGGGGGAGTGGGAACTCCATCCGGAGGTGTTTGCACAAGTGATTCATCGCTGGGGCAAACCAGAACTGGATCTCATGGCGTCTCGACAGAACGCCAAGCTTCCTTGTTACGGATCCAAGTCCAGGGACCCCAAGGCGACGCTGATAGATGCTCTAGCAGCGCCCTGGTCTTTCAACCTGGCTTATGTGTTTCCACCGTTTCCTCTGCTCCCTCGACTGATTGCCAAGATCAAGCAGGAGAGAGCATCAGTGATTTTAATAGCACCTGCGTGGCCACGCAGGACCTGGTATGCAGATCTAGTGGACATGTCATCCTTTCCACCATGGACTCTGCCTCTGAGACAGGACCTTCTACTTCAGGGTCCTTTCCACCATCGAAATCTTATTTCTCTGAGACTGACTGCATGGAGATTGAACGCTTGATTTTATCAAGGCGTGGCTTCTCCGAGTCAGTCATTGATACTTTAATACAGGCACGAAAGCCTGTCACCAGGAAAATTTACCATAAAACATGGCGTAAATATCTTTATTGGTGTGAATCCAAGGGCTACTCATGGAGTAAAGTCAGGATTCCCAGGATATTATCCTTTCTCCAAGATGGTTTGGAAAAAGGATTGTCAGCTAGTTCCTTAAAGGGACAGATTTCTGCTCTGTCTATTCTTTTGCACAAGCGTCTGGCAGATGTTCCAGACGTTCAGGCATTTTGTCAGGCTTTAGTTAGAATCAAGCCTGTGTTTAGACCTGTTGCTCCGCCATGGAGCTTAAATTTGGTTCTTAGTGTTCTTCAAGGAGTTCCGTTTGAACCTCTTCATTCCATAGATATTAAACTTTTATCTTGGAAAGTTCTTTTTTTGGTAGCTATTTCCTCGGCTCGTAGAGTATCCGAGTTATCTGCCTTACATTGTGACTCTCCTTATCTGATTTTCCATGCGGATAAGGTAGTTCTGCGTACCAAACTTGGGTTTTTACCTAAGGTGGTATCTAACAGGAATATCAATCAAGATGTTGTTCCATCCTTGTGTCCTAATCCTTCTTCAAAGAAGGAACGTCTATTACACAATCTGGACGTGGTTCGTGCTTTGAAGTTTTACTTACAAGCAACTAAAGATTTTCGGCAAACATCTGCTTTGTTTGTTGTCTACTCTGGACAGAGGAGAGGTCAAAAGGCTTCGGCAACCTCTCTTTCTTTTTGGCTAAGAAGCATAATCCGCTTAGCCTATGAGACTGCTGGACAGCAGCCTCCTGAAAGGATTACAGCTCATTCTACTAGAGCTGTGGCTTCCACCTGGGCCTTTAAAAATGAGGCGTCTGTTGAACAGATTTGCAAGGCGGCGACTTGGTCTTCGCTTCATACCTTTTCAAAATTCTACAAATTTTATACTTTTGCTTCTTTGGAGGCTATTTTTGGGAGAAAGGTTTTACAGGCAGTGGTACCTTCCGTTTAAGTACCTGCCTTGTCCCTCCCTTCATCCGTGTACTTTAGCTTTGGTATTGGTATCCCACAAGTAATGGATGATCCGTGGACTGGATACACCTAACAAGAGAAAACATAATTTATGCTTACCTGATAAATTTATTTCTCTTGTGGTGTATCCAGTCAACGGCCCGCCCTGTCATTTTAAGGCAGGTAATTTTTAAATTTAAACTACAGTCACCACTGCACCCTATGGTTTCCCCTTTCTCTGCTTGTTTCGGTCGAATGACTGGATATGGTAGTGAGGGGAGGAGCTATATAACAGCTCTGCTGTGGGTGTCCTCTTGCAACTTCCTGTTGGGAATGAGAATATCCCACAAGTAATGGATGATCCGTAGACTGGATACACCACAAGAGAAATAAATTTATCAGGTAAGCATAAATTATGTTTTTTTAGGCCCTCTGACTTTCAGTGCATGGTGGGAGGGGCCTATTTTCGCGCTCTAATTGCGCAGTAACTTTTCAACTCTGAGACATCCAGCTTCCCTGAAGGAGTCCCCTGACATATTGGACCTCTCTAAAGGGTTTTTGTGCCTACAAAAGTCATTTTATGGGAATGTAGGAGCCACAGTAGAGCTGTGGCAGTTTGCCTGTGACTGTTATAACGGTTTTACCGTTTTTTGGCTTCGTTTTTGAGCCTGAGGGGTTAATCATCCATTTGCAAGTGGGTGCAATGCTATTTTACCCTAGTACATACACTGTTAAAATTTCATAGAGTTAACTGCTTTTTTCACTGTATTTGCAGTTTTTGTGTTTGTTTTTTTCTCTTAAAGGCACAGTACCGTTTTTTATATTCTGCTTTTTTACATTAATTAAAGTGTTTTCAAAGCTTGCTGGTCTCATTACTAGTCTGTTAAACATGTCTGACATAGAGGAAACTCCTTGTTCATTATGTTTAGAAGCCATTGTGGAACCCCCTCTTAGAATGTGTACCAAATGCACTGATCTTACTATAAGTTATAAAGATCATATTCTGGCTTTAAAAGATTTATCACCAGAGGAAACTGACAAGGGGGAAGTTATGCCGGCTAACTCTCCCCACGTGTCAGAACCTATAACTCCCGCTCAAGGGATGCCCGCTCAAGAGGCGCCAAGTACATCTAGAGCGCCCATAGCGTTTACCTTACAAGACATGGCGGCAGTTATGGATAATACCCTTACAGCGGTATTGTCCAAACTACCAGGGTTACAAGGAAAGCGAGACAGCTCTGGGGCTAGGAAAAATACAGAGCACTCTGACGCTTTAGTAGCTATGTCTGATATCCCCTCACAATATGCAGAAGCTGAGGAAGGAAAGCTTCTATCTGTGGGTGATTTTTCTGACTCAGGAAAGATAATTCAACCTGATTCTGATATGTCTACATTTAAATTTAAGCTTGAACACCTCCGCGTGTTGCTCAGGGAGGTTTTATATGCTCTGAATGACTGTGACTCCATTTTGGTCCCAGAGAAATTGTGTAGATTGGATAAATACTATGCAGTGCCTGATGTTTTTCCAATACCTAAGAGGTTTTCAGAAATTATTGCTAAGGAATGGGATAGACCAGGTGTACCGTTCTCTCCCCCTCCTGTTTTTAAAAAGATGTTTCCCATAGATGCCGCTACACGGGACTTATGGCAAACGGTCCCTAAGGTAGAGGGAGCAGTCTCTACCCTAGCTTAGCGTACAACTATCCCAGTCGAGGACAGTTGTGCTTTCCTAGATCCAATGGATAAAAAGTTAGAGGATTACCTTAAGAAAATGTTTATTCAACAGGGTTTTATTCTCCAGCCTCTTGCATGCATTGCCCCTGTCACTGCTGCTGCGGCCTTCTGGTTTGAGTCTCTGGAAGAGGCTCTACAGGTAGAAACCCCATTGGATGATATACTTGACAAGCTTAAAGCTCTTAAGCTAGCCAATTCATTTGTTTCTGACGCCGTTGTTCATTTAACCAAACTAATGGCTAAGAACTCAGGTTTTGCTATTCAAGCGCGTAGGGCGTTATAGCTTAAATCCTGGTCAGCTGACGTTACTTCAAAGTCTAAGCTTCTCAACATTCCCTTCAAGGGGCAGACCCTATTTGGGCTCGGACTGAAGGAGATCATTTCTGATATTACTGGAGGAAAAGGTCACGCCCTTCCTCAGGATAGGTCCAACAAATTAAGGACCAAACAGACAAATTTTCGTGCCTTTCGTGCCTTTCGAACAGACTAATTTTCGTGCCAGGTTGTCAAAACTTCTAAATTCCTGCCGTGTTCTTTATTCTACTTCTCGCCCTTCAGTGGCTCAGTGTATGGAAGTAATCGGCTTAATGGTAACGGCAATGGACATAGTGCCGTTTGCCCGCCTACATCTCAGACCGCTGCAACTATGCATGCTCAGTCAGTGGAATGGGGATTACACGGATGTGTCCCCTCTACTAAATCTGGATCAAGAGACCAGGGATTCTCTTCTCTGGTGGCTATCTCGGTTCCATCTGTCCAAAGGTATGACCTTCCGCAGGCCAGATTGGACAATAGTAACAACAGATGCCAGCCTTCTGGGCTGGGGTGCAGTCTGGAACTCCCTGAAGGCTCAGGGATCGTGGACTCAGGAGGAGGCACTCCTTCCGATAAACATTCTGGAACTAAGAGCGATATTCAATGCTCTTCAGCTTGGCCTCAGCTAGCTGCGGTCAGGTTCATCAGATTTCAGTCGGACAACATCACGACTGTAGCTTACATCAACCATCAAGGGGGAACAAGGAGTTCCCTAGCAATGTTGGAGGTTTCAAAGATAATTCGATGGGCAGAGATTCACTCTTGCCATCTATCAGCTATCCATATCCCAGGAGTAGAGAACTGGGAGGCGGATTTTCTAAGTCAACAGACTTTTCATCCGGGGGAGTGGGAGCTCCATCCGGAGGTATTTGCACAGTTGATTCAACTTTGGGGCAAACCAGAACTGGATCTCATGGCGTCTCGTCAGAACGCCAAGCTTCCTTGTTACGGTTCCAGGTCCAGGGATCCCAAGGCAGCACTGATAGATGCTCTAGCAGTACCTTGGTCCTTCAACCTGGCTTATGTGTTTCCACCGTTTCCTCTGCTCCCTCGTCTGATTGCCAAGATCAAACAGGAGAGAGCTTCTGTGATTTTGATAGCACCTGCGTGGCCTCGCAGGACTTGGCAGATCTGGTGGACATGTCATCCTTTCCACCATGGACTCTGCCTCTGAGACAGGACCTTCTACTTCAGGGTCCTTTCAACCATCCAAATCTAATTTCTCTGCGTCTGACTGCTTGGAGATTGAACGCTTGATTTTATCAAAGCGTGGTTTCTCCGAGTCGGTCGTTGATACCTTAATACAGGCGCGAAAGCCTGTCACCAGGAAAATCTATCATAAGATATGGTGTAAATATCTTCATTGGTGTGAATCCAAGGGTTACTCATGGAGTAAAGTCAGGATTCCTAGGATATTATCTTTTCTCCAAGAAGGATTGGAGAAGGGTTTATCAGCTAGTTCCTTAAAGGGACAGATTTCTGCTCTGTCTATTCTTTTGCACAAACGTCTGGCTGAGGTTCCAGATGTTCAGGCGTTTTGTCAGGCTCTGGTTAGAATCAAGCCTGTGTTTAAACCTGTTGCTCCGCCATGGAGTTTAAATTTAGTTCTTAAAGTTCTTCAAGGGGTTCCGTTTGAACCTTTGCATTCCATAGATATTAAGCTCTTATCTTGGAAAGTTCTGTTTTTAGTAGCTATCTCCTCGGCTCGAAGAGTTTCGGAGTTATCTGCTTTACAATGTGATTCCCCTTATCTCATTTTCCATGCAGATAAGGTAGTGTTACATACCAAACCTGGTTTCTGCCTAAGGTGGTATCTAATAAAAATATCAATCAGGAGATTGTTGTTCCGTCACTGTGTCCTAATCCTTCTTCAAAGAAGGAACGCCTATTACACAATCTTGACGTGGTTCGTGCTTTGAAGTTTTATTTAAAAGCTACTAAAGATTTTCGTCAAACATGCATTGTTTGTTGTCTACTCTGGACAGAGGAGAGGCCAAAAGGCTTCAGCAACTTCTCTATCTTTTTGGCTAAGAAGTATAATCCGCTTAGCTTATGAGACTGCTGGCCAGCAGCCTCCTGAAAGAATTACAGCTCATTCTACTAGAGCGGTAACTTCCACATGGACTTTTAAGAATGAGGCTTCCGTTGAACAGATTTGTAAGGCGGCGACTTGGTCTTCGCTTCATACTTTTTCTAAATTCTACAAATTTGATACTTTTGCTTCTTCGGAGGCTTCTTACAGGCAGTGGTGCCTTCCATTTAAGTGCCTGCTTTGTCCCTCCCTTCATCCGTGTCCTATAGCTTTGGTATTGGTATCCCACAAGTAATGGATGATCCGTGGACTGGATACACCACAAGAGAAATAAATTTATCAGGTAAGCATAAATTTTGTTTTCTTTCGGCTAGATTACGAGTTTTGCATTATGAGGGGTGCGGTACTAACTTGCAAGTTATTGTCACTGCTCACTTCCCTACAGTGCTGGTATTACAGGTTTACAAAAACCCAGCGTTATCAGGCAAGAAGTGAGCGTAGAGCAAAATTGAGCTCCATACCGCACTCCAATACCAGCGCTGCTGAAAGCTGCGGTGAGCTGGTTTTAGATGCTCGTGCACAATTTCCCCATAGACATCAATGGGGAGAGCCGGCTGAAAAAAAGCCTAACACCTGCAAAAAAGCAGAGTAAAGCTCCGTAACGCAGCCCCATTGATTCCTATGGGGAAACAAAATTTATGTTTACACCTAACACTCTAACATAAACCCTGAGTCTAAACACCCCTAATCTTATACTTATTAACCCCTAATCTGCCGCCCCCGACATCGCCGACACCTACATTATATTTATTAACCCCTAATCTGCCGCCCCTACACCTACATTATACTTATTAACCCCTAATCTGCTGCCCCCAACATTGCAGACACTTACATTATATTTATTAACCCCTAATCTCCCGCCCCAATGTCACCGCAACCTACCTACACTTATTAACCCCTAATCTTCCGCCCCCAACGTCGCTGCCACTATACTAAATTTATTAACCCCTAAACCTAAGTCTAGCCCTAACACCCCCTAACTTAAATATAATTTAAATAAATCTAAATAAAACCTGCTATCATTACCTAAATAATTCCTATTTAAAACTAAATACTTACCTGTAAAATAAACCCTAAGCTAGCTATAATATAACTAATAGTTACATTGTTGCTAGCTTAGGGTTTATTTTTATTTTACAGGCAAGTTTGTATTTATTTTAACTATTTAGAATAGTTACTAAATAGTTAGTAACTATTTACTAACTACCTAGCTAAAATAAATACAAATTTACCTGTAAAATAACATCTAACCTGTCTTACACTAACACCTAACCTTACACTACAATTAAATCAATTACATAAATTAAATACAATTACCTAAATTACAAAAAAAAACACTAAATTACACAAAATAAAAAAATTAATTATCAGATACTTAAACTAATTACACCTAATCTAATAGCCCTATCAAAATAAAAAAGCACCCCCAAAATAAAAAAACCCTAGCCTAAACTAAACTACCAATAGCCCTTAAAAGGGCCTTTTGCGGGGCATTGACCCAAAGAAATCAGCTCTTTTACCTGTAGAAAAAATACAAACAACCCCCCAACAGTAAAACCCACCACCCACACAACCAACCCCCCAAATAAAAACCTAACTAAAAAAAACTAAGCTCCCCATTGCCCTGAAAAGGGCATTTGGATGGGCATTGCCCTTAAAAGGGCATTTAGCTCTTTTTCAAGTGCCCAAACCCCTAATCTAAAAATAAAACCCACCCAATAAACCCTTAAAAAAATCCTAATGCTGGGGGCGTGTCTGAACAGAGTACCAGCATGGACGCATTTTCTGTGAGCTCTGCTTAAGATCTTCTTTAATCCGCTGATTAAGGAATTACAACAGCAAAAATCAATAACACTAATTGCACCTCAGATTGGGACCAAATCTCTGTCCTTGATTGCTGTTTTTATGACTACAGGACTACAGATCGGCAGTTTAAAACCCAGGGCAGCGGCCTATATTTGAGTAGCGTTCCCCTCCGGACTCACCGGGTTACCAGTGCTGGCAGAGCACGTCTGCCTTACTGCATCTTTCTAAATCAGCAAAAGCCACGACATACCTCCTCTGAACTGACAGTCTGGAGAAACCTCTCATTACAGTACACTCGCCTGAAAAACAACACAAGATAGCGGCTGCATGGGAAACTGAACTAACGCAACACTTTGACCAGCGCTTTGCGAAATTAGATCAAATGCTACAGAAGCTTTACCAGAGCTCCCTACCCGGAGTTCTTTTGGAGCGCATAATGGCAGAGGCACCTGAACAGAACGCTATGCAGGCAGTATCCTACAATAATAGTCGGAAGGCACAGGCAATGGCGCAGACCCGCTTCTCCCTGCAAAGCGGACAGAAAGCTGACTAAATCCACTCAAGAGCCCCTGGGATCCACTGGCACACATCCGCTTGTGCAGGCACTGGATGTTCGGAAGCCTGAAGTCATGAATAAAATGGCATCCTCTGACCCAGCGCTTACGATACTGCAGGACCCACTGCCCGTAACAAAAGAGATCCCTCATGAAAATATACTACAGGCCCTTAAGGACATACCTCATTCCTACACGACAGGAAACTCACAGCCTGAAGTCTACAGTGGACTATCTTTGAGCAGCGACGGTCACTTAGCATCTGTGATCCCACGCAAGAACCACTGGACAGGCGCATTCTCCACAAGAGACTCACTATCCACTGTAAAGCACCACATCTGGGCCCCACATAATTCTACCGATCAAAAGAGCACATATTTCGAAGAGGGCTAAAGACTACTTATCCTTTACATCTCTAATATGGTCCGCTGTGACCGCCACCAGTAAGACACTATTAGAGGCATATGATCTCACTATCTGTTCCAAAAAACTGTGTTACATGAAAAGAGCCTAATATTTTCTATATTTTTGTGACACATTGCTTTGATGTGAGTAACTGCAAGAGATCACTGTATATAGGATAAAAACTGAGGGCAAGTATGTATTATTGGTGTACAGTGAGAAGTGAATTTACTATTTGTTAATTGAGTTGTATATAGTTTACAGACAGTGCTTATGACGAACTACCTCCTAAAAGGAGAATGCAATCTGAAAGACTTACAGGGCAAAGCTTAAATCAAATGCCAACCATAACAATCTCAGTCAATGTGTTATAAGCATGGTCACCTCTGGCTCATACAGATAATAATACTCTTGTTGGTTACAACGTATTTTCCTGCAAAGGGACTGGACTGTTACATTTATATAGTATAATTCAAATCCAAAGGTCCCACTTCAACAAACCTAGGGATTGAGGGTAAAGTTCCCTTATACTTATCAATCAACCACTTTATGATAATTCAACTGTGTGATAATGATTATAACACTTATTCCATTTGAGCTATGCCAATGGCAGTGTATGTCACTGGACTGTCACCAGCACATATATATTTTTGATGTGTTCAGTTGAGGTTTTTGCTCTATATATCAGGAAAGTATGTTGTTTGTTTGTTTTGTTCATTCTGTTTAAAATACACCTATCATTCATGGTAAAATACATCTATCGATTATAGATACATGTGCCCATATCCTATACTGAGACAACCATGATGTATATCGGATACATTTATTGTATGATGTGTATACCTAGCTTATATTTGAATTTCATAAGTTTCCCCCCCTTTTTTGTTTCTGTCTTAACTATATACAATCCCTACCTTTATGTTTATATTACAACATGGAAGACCCATGAGAGGTCCGCATTGTTATTTAAAGGGACAAAAACGAGGATAGCAATTCAGGATCTACAAGGATGATTTTAAAATATCAATTTGACATTGTACTGTACATTCATATAAAAGCATGTCTACTGTATCGTATAATTCCTCAATAAAAATTGTTTAAAAAAAAAAAAAAGCCTAATGCTAACCCCTGAAGATCCACTTACAGTTTTGAAGACCGGACATCCATCCTCAACGAAGCGGTGAGAAGTCTTCATCCAAGCGGCAAGAAGTCCTCAACGAAGCCGGGAGAAGTCTTCATCCAAGCCGGCAGAAGTCTTCTTCCATCCGGCGCGGAGCGGGTCCATCTTCAAGACATCCGGCGCGGAGCATCCTCTTCTTACGACGACTCTTCTGGAATGAAGGTTCCTTTAACTGACGTCATCCAAGATGGCGTCCCTTGAATTCCGATTGGCTGATAGAATTCGATCAGCCAATCGGAATTAAAGGTGAAAAAATCCTATTGGCTGATGCAATCAGCCAATAGGATTGAGCTTTAATCCTATTGGCTGATCCAATCAGCCAATAGGATTGAGCTCGCATTCTATTAGCTGTTCCAATCAGCCAATAGAATGTAAGCTCAATCCTATTGGCTGATTGGATCAGCCAATAGGATTGAAGCTCAATCCTATTGGCTGATTTCATCAGCCAATAGGATTTTTTCACCTTTAATTCCGATTGGCTGATAGAATTCTATCAGCCAATTGGAATTCAAGGGACGCCATCTTGGATGACGTCATTTAAAGGAACCTTCATTGTTCCAGAAGACTTCGATTGAAGAGGATGCTCCGCGCCGGATGTCTTGAAGATGGAGCCGCTCCGCGCCGGATGGATGAAGATAGAAGATGCCGTCTGGATGAAGACTTCTGCCCGTCTGGAGGACCACTTCTGCCGGCTTGGATGAAGACTTCTCCAGGCTTCGTTGAGGACTTCTTGCCGCTTGGATGAAGACTTCTCCCGGTTTCGTTGAGGATGGATGTCCAGTCTTCAAAACTGCAAGTGGATCTTCGGGGGTTAGTGTTAGGTTTTTTTAAGGGTTTATTGGGTGGGTTTTATTTTTAGATTAGGATTTGGGCAGAAAAAGAGCTAAATGCCCTTTTAAGGGCAATGCCCATCCAAATGCCCTTTTCAGGGCAATGGGGAGCTTAGTTTTTTTTAGTTAGGATTTTATTTGGGGGGTTGGTTGTGTGGGTGGTGGGTTTTACTGTTGGGGGTTGTTTGTATTTTTTTACAGGTAAAAGAGCTGATTTCTTTGGAGCAATGCCCCGGAAAAGGCCCTTTTAAGGGCTATTGGTAGTTTAGTTTAGGCTAGGGTTTTTTTTATTTGGGGGGGCTTTTTATTTTGATAGCGCTATTAGATTAGGTGTAATTAGTTTAATCTGATTTTGTTTTGTGTAATTTAGTGTTTGTTTTTTTGTAATTTAGGTAATTGTATTTAATTAATGTAATTTAGTTAATTGTAGTGTAAGGTTAGGTGTTAGTGTAACTCAGGTTAGGTTTTATTTTACAGGTTCTGGGGATAAAACACAAGCGCAACCCAGATTCAAGGAAGTAAAACTTTTTAAAATTTTTTTTATTAAAACACAGTGTGCTATATTGCACTTACACGATTGCAGGTAAAAACAGGCACATCAAAGATATCCTGGCCATAAACAGCTTCACTGACAGCTCAGGATCCACTGCAAGTCCAGTCTTTCAAAAGTCAAATCTTTGCAGGTTTAAACAGCTGATTGCTTCCAGGACCAGTAATGTATGCAGATCCTTTTGAAATATTTTAGCTTAAAACTCTTTAACTCTACGCGTTTCATCTGCCTTCTAAGCAGACTTTGTCAAGAGATTTCCAAACAGAACATAACTTTTTCTCCCAAACATGCACTCTTTATGCCATTAGTAAGGTACACTCCCCCTCAGATAATTGGAGAACAACATGAGTGATGTAGCCAATTAGAAGGCTTGGAGGAACACACCCTCATGTTCATTAGTTAGATATGTACTCGCCCAGGGGTAATGTGTATGTTACTTAACTAAAGCATGCAACCAAATTTATAAAGATATATCAAATATACAATGTAAGTAATTTTACAGCGTGGTGTATGTTGATATATGCTAATGTGTATGAAAAGCTCAGAATGTACTTTTAACCTCTTGCAGCTATCAACCATAATGGGGTAAAATAATTACCATTTATAGACCTTGTTATAGACTCCCTATAAGTTAACCCTTACAAAATAGCTGAATATTATTAATACTAAATACCCAACTAGTGTGATATAGATAAATTTGTATTTATTTTAACTAGATAGTTAGTAAATAGTTAATAACTATTTACTAACTATTCTACCTAGTTAAAATCAATACAAACTTAGCTGTGAAATAAAAATAAAACCTAAGCTAGATACAATGTAACTATTAGTTATATTGTATCTATCTTAGGGTTTATTTTACAGGTATTTAGTTTTAAATAGGAATTATTTAGGTAATGATAGTAGGTTTTACTTAGATTTATTTTAATTATATTTAAGTTAGGGGGTGTTAGGGTTAGGGTTAGACTTAGGTTTAGGGGTTAATAAATTTAGTATAGTGGCGGCGACGTTGGGGGCGGCAGATTAGGAGTTAATAATATTTAACTAGTGTTTACAATGCGGGAGTGCGGC
The DNA here is from genome assembly GCF_027579735.1 of Bombina bombina. NCBI lineage: Eukaryota > Metazoa > Chordata > Amphibia > Anura > Bombinatoridae > Bombina > Bombina bombina. The sequence goes on along the minus strand of NC_069509.1, from coordinate 129,785,290 downwards.
GGTTATGGGTTAATATGTTTATTATAGGGGCGGCGATGTCTGGAGCAGCAGATTAGGGGTTAATAATTTTATTTTAGTTAGTTTAGTAGAAATTAGCAAGAGCACTACACTGGTGGAGTAGGAACGCTCGGTTTAGTACTTAAATGTATACAGAGAATGTGTTTAGATTATTTGTAATCAAAATATATTTGATTATCTGTATCGATTTGTTGAATCTCTGTATTTTTATTTGGTATATGCATATGTACCTGAAGAGCTTGAGTGCTTGTGCATGGAACGACACTAGTTACAAATATAGTCTATATCTTGGAGGATAGAGACTAGAAGAATGCACTTGAGTAGCACTTCCGTTCCTAGAAGTATTATTGATACTTGTATGCGACTTAAACACTCGCTAAGAGTCAATGGGTTGAAAGAGAAATTAAAACATAACTTTTATTAACTAAACATCGGATAAAAATATAATGTGTACATGTGTGCACTTTAAAAACACATAGCAACTCTAGACATAGGAGTGGCTCTGAGTGTCAGGTAAATCAGTTATCTCGGACTAGAACTATTGGTGGATTGTATAATTACAGATTAATGTAAATCTATCTAATGGGGGTTTACTTGTCCCCTATAGTATTGTACACTACTATAAGGTTCAAGATTCCCTTGTGCAGTTGTTACTGTATCTAATTGAGTAATTGTATGTAGACAATGGATACAAGATTTGTATCAGTAAAAGATACTAGTAACTAAAGTACTGAAATTTGTTTGCATTTTCCATTATCAGAGTGGATGAGTCTCTAGATTTTATCTCAGTATTTTTTAATTATCACTTCTATTACACCAGATTATATTATTGATATATGTATAAAGTGACAGTATATATTTATTCAATATTCCATTATTTCATTCAATGGTATATCAAACTAGCTTAAATAGCTAGAATATGTATATCAATATATACTGTATAAGTAAACAGTTATTGCAACAGGAGTTTTTTGTGTAAATAACACAAGTTTATATCTGGCATGTATGGGTGCTTGGTGTACTTTAACACAATTGATCTTGAAAGTTTAGAGTTTGTGTTCACATTGGTAGTGGTGTTAATATTTCACCAGTTTTAATACTTATGTAATTTATACTTTGTGGCAAAAGTTGTCTGGCTTTTTCTATCAATTGAAATATCTAGTCATCTGGCAGGCTTTCAGTGTCTTACTTTTGAAATCTGCAGCGTTCACTGAGCAGAAACTAGCGTTTTAAATAATTGTGTATTTATCTTGTGGGTATTATATTCTAGGTATCCCACATTTTTGCGTGTCTGCAGTCAGGTACTAGTTGCTAAAGTGCAAACTTGAGTAACCAGTATAAACGTCTAGCCGTAATGCTTAACAGTATCAGATGATTATTTTATCTTTGATTTCTTCTAAAACATCCGTGGTAAGCAATTAATCGTTATAGCTTAGAGACGTTTAAAGTACATATCATTATATTGTCAAAAAGAAGTTTAATGCTACTTGTACCAACGCCTAGCTTCTATGCCTTTATGATATCAATAAAAAATAGTTGTTAAATATACGTTAAACCTGCCAAAATAACTGACTAGCGGTTCTAACTTTCAAATATTGTTCAGTAATTTGCCATCAACACTTATTACTAACTCGCCGCTATAGCCTTATGATATCACCTTATATATATATATGATAAAGTTGTTTAAATTTATATAAGAAAGAAAGGACTGATTTCGGCGGTTGGCGGTTATGGCTTTTGTAATATTAGCTTATAGAATGCCTTTAAAGTTTGCCGCTGATAATTTAGAAATGATGCCTGCAATCTTAGTAGTAATCTAGTCCGGGTTTGCCACTTAATAATATAATAATTTAAGTTAGCTATGCCATTAAAAAACAACAACAGGGTATTTAACTGATACCCATCCCTAACATGTTTCGCCGATAGCGTTTCGGCTTTTTCAAAGGTGACGCGCGCCGGCGTCTCAGGGTATTTAAATGCGTGGACAAAAACCCATTGGCTGCCTTTGAACCAATCTTGGACCTCTGAAAGTCTGGAGGGGGGGCGTGATTAGAATATGATTGACATTAATAATATTAACAACATTGTTCCATACTTGCCGATAGGAATGAATTAAATAAATGGCAGAAGATTCATGGCATTAAGATAATATGATATATACTCTCCATAAACAGAATTTATTACTATGCTTTAATATCGTAGATAGATTTGGGTAATGATCGTATGTATCAATCCGATATGGCAAAAGAAGTTGTTACTTTTCTCTATGTGAGAAAAGTGTATTACTTAGTATAGATTAGTTGTTTTCTTCTTTCCAACGTTGTATAACATTTATGATGTGTATAGAGGTTGTGTATACATGTTCTCCTTTAAGTGATCACTGTTACAGTTATTTAATTCATTCCTATCGGCAAGTATGGAACAATGTTGTTAATATTATTAATGTCAATCATATTCTAATCACGCCCCCCCTCCAGACTTTCAGAGGTCCAAGATTGGTTCAAAGGCAGCCAATGGGTTTTTGTCCACGCATTTAAATACCCTGAGACGCCGGTGCGCGTCACCTTTGAAAAAGCCGAAACGCTATTGGCAAAACATGTTAGGGATGGGTATCAGTTAAATTACCCTGTTGTTGTTTTTTAATGGCATAGCTAACTTAAATTATTATATTATTAAGTGGCAAACCCGGACTAGATTACTACTAAGATTGCAGGCATCATTTCTAAATTATCAGCGGCAAACTTTAAAGGCATTCTATAAGCTAATATTACAAAAGCCATAACCGCCAACCGCCGAAATCAGTCCTTTCTTTCTTATATAAATTTAAACAACTTTATCATATATATATATAAGGTGATATCATAAGGCTATAGCGGCGAGTTAGTAATAAGTGTTGATGGCAAATTACTGAACAATATTTGAAAGTTAGAACCGCTAGTCAGTTATTTTGGCAGGTTTAACGTATATTTAACAACTATTTTTTATTGATATCATAAAGGCATAGAAGCTAGGCGTTGGTACAAGTAGCATTAAACTTCTTTTTGACAATATAATGATATGTACTTTAAACGTCTCTAAGCTATAACGATTAATTGCTTACCACGGATGTTTTAGAAGAAATCAAAGATAAAATAATCCTCTGATACTGTTAAGCATTACGGCTAGACGTTTATACTGGTTACTCAAGTTTGCACTTTAGCAACTAGTACCTGACTGCAGACACGCAAAAATGTGGGATACCTAGAATATAATACCCACAAGATAAATACACTATTATTTAAAACGCTAGTTTCTGCTCAGTGAACGCTGCAGATTTCAAAAGTAAGACACTGAAAGCCTGCCAGATGACTAAATATTTCAATTGATAGAAAAAGCCAGACAACTTTTGCCACAAAGTATAAATTACATAAGTATTAAAACTGGTGAAATATTAACACCACTACCAATGTGAACACAAACTCTAAACTTTCAAGATCAATTGTGTTAAAGTACACCAAGCACCCATACATGCCAGATATAAACTTGTGTTATTTACACTAAAAAACTCCTGTTGCAATAACTGTTTACTTATACAGTATATATTGATATACATATTCTAGCTATTTAAGCTAGTTTGATATACCATTGAATGAAATAATGGAATATTGAATACATATATACTGTTACTTTATACATATATCAATAATCTGGTGTAATAGAAGTGATAATTAAAAAATACTGAGAAAATGCAAACAAATTTCAGTACTTTAGTTACTAGTATCTTTTACTGATACAAATCTTGTATCCATTGTCTACATACAATTACTCAATTAGATACAGTAACAACTGCACAAGGGAATCTTGAACCTTATAGTAGTGTACAATACTATAGGGGACAAGTAAACCCCCATTAGATAGATTTACATTAATCTGTAATTATACAATCCACCAATAGTTCTAGTCCGAGATAACTGATTTACCTGACACTCAGAGACACTCCTATGTCTAGAGTTGCTATGTGTTTTTAAAGTGCACACACGTACACATTATATTTTTATCCGATGTTTAGTTAATAAAAGTTATGTTTTAATTTCTCTTTCAACCCATTGACTCTTAGCGAGTGTTTAAGTCGCATACAAGTATCAATAATACTTCTAGGAACGGAAGTGCTGCTCAAGTGCATTCTTCTAGTCTCTATCCTCCAAGATATAGACTATATTTGTAACTAATTTTATTTTAGTGTTTGTGATGCGGGAGGGCCTCGGTTTAGGGGTTAATAGGTAGTTTATGGGTGTTAGTGTACTTTTTAGCACTTTAGTTATGAGTTTTATGCTACAGCGTTGTAGCATAAAATCCATAACTACTGACTTTAGATGGCGGTACGAATCTTGTCGGTATAGGCTGTACCGCTCACTTTTTGGCCTCCCAGGCACAACTCGTCCATTGAAAAAGGACTTTTTGAAAGCTGCGGTATTTACGTTGCGTTACGGCCAAAAAAGTGTGCGTGCAGATAAACCTGCAAGACTTGTAATACCAGCGGTAGTGAAAAAGCAGTGTTATGGGCCATAACGCTGCTTTTTCACCCATACCGCAAAACTCGTAATCTAGCCGTTTGTTATTTATTTCTGGTCTGCATGTCTGTTTGGACATGTTTCTGGTAAAAAAAGGGGCTGTGGGGTATATACATATGTAACTTTCTCTCTATTTCTCTCTCTTTTCTTTCTTTCTCTTTTCTTTCTTTCTCTTTTTCTTTCTTTCTCTCTTTCTTTTCTCTCTTTCTTTCTTTCTTTTTCTATCTCTTTCTTTCTTTCTCTTTCTTTCTTTCTCTCCCCCCCTCTCTCTTTCTTTCTTTTTCTCTTTTTTTTCTCGCTCTTTCTTTCTCTCTTTCTTTCTTTCTTTCTCTCTTTCTTTCTCTCTTTCTTTCGCTTTCTCTTTTTTATCTCCCTCTTGGTCTCACCTTCCACCGACCCACTCTTTTGTGTCTACACCCATGACTGTTCATTCTGAATTTTTATATTATTATTATAATAAACTTTATATGTATTGAAGCATATATATACCGGTATACTGTATATATAACTTTTCTAACATTTATTCACTGTTCCAGTGAGTAAAATACAATTCTTTGAACATTTTGCCACTCATGCTCTCTAGAGAGTCAAGCTGGGTGTAGTGTGATCAGTGACATAATGATAGCTTTGTCTTTTTTAAGGGGTTAAACATTCACATCTTTGTTCCGCAGTTTTCTAAGTCATGTGAAACTGATTAATAACTTCTTTTTTTCCCTCTCTGTCTACAGTCACTCACGTTGTTTCCCTTATTTCATTGTAAATCAACTCAAAGAGGAATTAATTACTATAGCAAAATGTTGCAAAAGCCAACACATCTGATACCCTAAAGGTTCCTGTTTATCTAAGAACATTATGATTTACTTTAGTGGAACCACATCTGTTCTAAAGTGCATGTTGCTAGAGCAGTGCACTCAAACACAGACAACAGAATATTGCAGATTAACGTTGGTGCAGATCCTGTGTCAATATTATACAGAATTAGTGCTTGAATGAGTTAGCTGGTGTAGCTTTCCTTTTATGAGTATGGAAGTGAATCATATTTTAATGTAAGGTTATTTATGAAGGCAGTGCTGAGATTTATACGAAGAGACATACAGGCCCATTTATCAAGCTCCGTACAGAGCTTGAAGGGCCGTGTTGCTGGGGAGTCTTCAGACTCGCCAGAAACACAACTTATGAAGCAGCGGTCACAAACACCGCTGCTCCATAACCTGTCCGCCTGCTCTGAGCAGGCGGACAGGAATCGCCGGAAATCAACCCGATCGAATACAAACGGGTTGATTGACACCTCCCTGCTGGCGGCCGATTGGCCGCGAGTCAGCAGGGGGCGGTGTTGCACCAGCAGCTCTTGTGAGCTGCTGGTGCAATGTTAAATGCGGAGAGCGTATTGCTCTCCGCATTTAGCGAGGTCTTGCGGACCTGATCCGCAGTGTCGGATCAGGTCCGCAAGCCCTTTGATAAATGGGCCTGTAAGAGGCAGGAAGGTTGTTCCACTATAACGCCTTATCAAATTAAAGGGGCATAAAAGTGCAAAAAGAAAATGCCCAGTGTTAATAGGTTAAACACATAGGACTAGATTACAAGTGGCACATTATATTTAGAGATATATATTTATATTTAAATATTGCACACACGCTAATTTGCATGCGTATACCAAGTTGAAAGTAAACACGCAATCTAAATTTGTGCTCATCTGGTTAGCGTGACTGAAGTCTTTGCTTAAAGGGTTAGGGCTAGAAATAAAGTTGCACTAAAAACAAAATAAATACATTAAAATAAAGTTTTACACTTATACATATACTTTTTCATAAAATTATTCATATAAATATTAAAAACATATTTTTATAAGGGTTAAAATGTATATAGTGTTTGACTGGAAAGGGCTATAATGTGTATATACATGTCTAAATATGTGTATGTGTGTAAATACCCATATATATATATATATATATATATATATATATATATATATATATGTGTGTATATATATATATATATATATATATATATATATATATATACATACACACACACTTTGGAGCCCTTTCCAGTCAAATACCTGAAAACATGAAAAAAACATTTTTATTAAATATTAATAATAGGTATGTGTTTTACATGTACATATTTTACATTCCAATGTTCTTCACTTAGGAGAAAATGTTCTTTCCATCTTAATGGGAGGAGAGTCCACTGCTTCATTTACTGTGGGAATTAAGAACCTGGCCACCAGGAGGAGGCAAAGACACCCCAGCCAAAGGCTTAAGTACCTCCCCCACTCCCCTCATCCCCCAGTCATTCTTTGCCTTTCATCACAGGAGGATGGCAGAGAAGTGTCAGAAGATTCGGAGTAGTCTCTTATGGAGGGTAGTACTCTTTGAAATGGGACTGGAGTTTTAACTAGCCCTGTCAGCCTCTCAGTGAGAGCATGGGTGAATGTTAGAGTCCGGAGATGCAGGGAGAATCTTTCTGCAAACCCATCCCGACTCAGTTTAACAGCTCCATTAGCAATTAGCATTGATAAATTTCGCTGCCTGCTTTTCTTCTCTCAAGTCCATGTCAGAAGCAATGCTACTACCCTGTCACACTTGAAAGGCTGTGTTCCTGTTCCACAGCGTTGATTCTGGTAAGATCGTTTCATTTATATATATTTGATAACATAAGAAGACAGGGTCACAGTGTGGCTCCTTTATCTTTATAGAATCTAGGGTAATACCTTCGGAAGGGGGTTATTGAACAGGGGAGATTTTATGATGCATAATATTGTTTATTGTGTTTCTGCTGCATTTGTGTGAGATGAGGCTCTGTCAGTGTGGAACAGTCAGTTCACTTAGCGAGAGATTGAGGCAGGCTTTTTGGTGCGTTTCTCTCTCGAGTGCAGGGGCGGTCCTGCATGGCACTCCATGTGACCGGGTGTGGCCTCTGTAACTTCCTCTTTCTCAACCTGCGTTCGGAGGAGACGAAAGCTGTTTCTTGTAGTCCGGGTCATAGAAGGTGGTGAGTGCCCTGGCCATTGGGATATAAAGGTGCCATTTAACTTTTTATCAAGTTCGCAAGGTGCAAGCTATGGAGGACTCTGCTATGTTGGAGGATACTCCCTCTTTATCTTAACCTATTAACTGTGTATATTGTGAGGAGGTTTAAGTTGAACCACCTGCTCAACTGTTCCACATGCTTTGACAATATTGCTATATATAAAAAGAATAAAATATTTAGTACAACTGAGCCCTCCACCTCTGAGGGTTCTCCGCCCCGCGAGGTGCGTTCCCTGCAATCATCTCTGATTACACAAGCATTTCCCCAGGGCACTACCAATCTTCCCGCGGAAGGGGCCCTTTGGCCACCAGACTTCACCGATCAGTTACAGACGGCGGTTTCCATGGCCATTAATGCAATGCCTCACCCTACTAAGCGCAAGCGGAAGGTACGGCACTGCTATCCGTCTCAGGGGTCTTCAACTCCACTGGATGTCTCAGATAGATTATCCGCTGAGGTGGACAACTCTGATTTATCGGAGGATGTTGCTTCTTGGTCGGAATTGGCTACTTCTAAGCCTCCATCCGCGAAGGAACCAGATTTTAAATTTAAAATGGAGCATTTGCGCTTTCTGCTGAAACAGGTGGTTGCTACGCTGGAGGTTCCGGAACTGAAACTACTGGAGGAACCTTCGATCCCTAAACTTGATAGGGTTTACAAGGACAGGGTAGTGCCCCAGGCCTTCATGGTTCCCATCAAGATGGCTAACATTTTTAAGAATGAATGGGAGAAACTTGGCTCGTCCTTTTACCCATCTACTTCATTTAAAAAGCTATTCCCCGTTCCAGAAGCACAGCTTGAATCGTCCCTAAGGTGGATGGTGCTATCTCCACGCTCGCTAAAAGAACAACTATTCCACTAGAGGATAGCTCCTCTTTCAAGGAACCCATGGATAAAAAGATGGAGTCCATGTTGCGGAAGATGTTCCAACTCACAGGGTTCGTTTTTCAACCGGCGGCGGCGGTCAATGTGGTGGCTGGTGCGGCTACCTACTGGTGTGACGCTCTCTCAGCAATGGTCGAGGTGGAGACTGTCCTCGATGAGATTCTAGAACGAATTAAGGCCTTAAAGGTAGCGCATTTGTTCATTTGTGATGCTAACATGCAGATTATTCAGATCTGTCCCAACAGATATCTCTGGATGGACCGGTGAAGGAGTCCCTATCCTGGTGGACCCGACTGGGGCAGCTGTCACAGTGAACATCCTTCTTGAGACCATCCTGGGAGATTGTGACCACGTATGCAAGTCTATCAGGATGGGGAATTGTTTGGCGTGCCAGAAGGGCACAGGTCAGATGGACTTGAGAGGAGTCGAGTCTACCTATAAATATTCTGGAACTTCAAGCGATATTCAACGCTCTGAGGGCTTGGCCCCTCCTGGGGTCATCCCGATTCATCATATTCCAGTCACACAACATTACCTCGGTGGCTTACATAAACCATCAGGGGGGAACAAGAAGTTCCCTAGCCATGAGGGAAGTACTGTATCTCGGATTCTGGAATGGGCAGAGACTCACAATTGTTCACTCTCAGCGATCCACATTCCAGGTGTGGACAACTGGGAAGCAGATTTTCTGAGCAGACAGACGTTTCATCCAGAGGAATGGTCTCTCCATCCCGAGGTGTTTGCAGAGATCTGCAACAGATAGGGGACAACGGCGATAGATCTCATGGCATCCAGACTCAATTGCAAGCTACCCAGATACGGGTTGTGATCCAGGGATCCCCAGGCGAAACTGATAGATGCCTTGGCGATGCCCTGGGACTTCAACCTAATTTACATATTTCCACCGTTGCCTCTTCTACCTTGTGTAGTGGCCAGCATCAAGCAGGAGCAAGCTTTGGCTATTCTGATTGCTCTGTCGTTGCCGCGGAGGATGTGGTTTGCGGATCTGGTGGGGATGTCATCCTCTCCGCCGAGGAGGTTACCTTGTTGCAGGGATCTGCTGGTTCAAGGTCCTTTTCTACATCAAAATCTCGATTCTCTGAGGCTTACTGTGTGGACTGACACTCTCGTTCGGGCCAGGAAGCCAGTCACTCAACACATCTACCGCAAGGTGTGGAGGGCCTTCTTGTCCTGGTGTGAGGAATAAGGATACCCCTGGCACAAGGTCAGGGTACCCAGGATTTTGGCCTTTCTCCAGGACGGTCTTGATAAGGGTCTTGCCGCCAGTTCCCTAAGAGGACAGATTTCGGCTTTATCTGTACTATTGCATAAGAAGCTTGCGGAGCTTTCTGACATTCAGTCCTTTGTTCAGGCTCTGGTTAGGATCAGGCCTGTCTTTAGGAATTTGGCTCCTCCTTGGAGCTTAAACTTGGTTCTTAAGGTTTTGCAGAGGGCTCTGTTTGAGCCTATGCATGCGCTTGACATTAAGATTCTTTCATGGAAAGTCCTATTCCTACTGGCTTTTGCATCGGCACGCAGAATCTCTGAGTTGGCGGCCTTGCAATGTAAGACTCCCTACTTAGTTTTTCATGCCGATAAGGCTGTTCTTCGCACTGGATTGGGATTTCTACCCAAGATGGTGTTGAGTCGTAACATCAATCAGGAAATAGTAGTTCCTTCTTTGTGTCCTAACCCTTCTTCTTCAAAGGAAAGGTTACTTCATAATCTGGACGTGGTTCGGGCTTTAAAGTTTTATCTTCAGGCCATGAAGGAATTCAGACAGACTTCGTCCTTATTTGTTGTATTTTCAGGGAAACGCAGGGGGCAAAGGGCCTCTGCTACTTCTCTATCCTTTTGGTTGAGGAGTATGATCCGTCTGGCATATAAGACAGCGGGACACAAGCCTCCTCAGAGCATTACGGCTCACTCAACTAGAATATTTTCTTCAATGTGAAGAACATTGGAAAGTAAAATATGAATAACTACCTTTGGGTTAGCACTGTAGATCTAACGCGGTGTAGGGTTAGCACACAAGCGATAAGTGTTAGGTTTTTTTTCAGTTTGAACACTCGCCTAAAGTCTATGGGAAGAAGAAGTAAAGTGGTCACAATATCCGAAGTCCTGAAGTTAGCAAGCGACAGGTTCTGCTACCACACAACACATTTACTTTCAACTCGTAATATGCCTGCTAACCTGGCCGCGTTACAAGTTTACTTCTGGTGGTGTTTTTGCGCGATAGCAGTAATGCACTACTGACACCTAGCTTAACACATCTGGTGAGCCAATGACAAGAAGCTTCAATCTCCAGGTAGCTCCCAGTAGTGCATTGCCGCTCCTAAACCTACCTAGGTATACTTTTCATCAAATTATAACAAAATAATTAAATAAATGTCATAATAGAAGTAAACCGAAAATTCTCTTAAAATTTACGTGCTCTATCTGAAATGTAATTTTTACTTTAATGTCCTTTTAAATGTCCTTGTGTGGCTATCACATACATAGACTATAGATGCTCACCTATATATAGATGCTATTGGTTAGCTCAGAAAGTAGACTTTGCTCTCTGTGTGTAAAAATTCCTACTTTGTCTTAAAGAAACCAGTGCTTGAACACACTGGGCTAGATTACAAGTGGTGCGCCATCAGCAGCACAGGGCGCAATATTGCGACCGTGTTAACTTGCGTGTGTAGAAAGTACACGTGTTTGCTCTAATGCAATAGAATTTAGCGCGTTTTGGGTTAACGTGACTGAAGACCTCGCGTAAAGGTTTAGATTTTTTTTTAAATGTTCGCCAAACACAACATAAAAACATTAAAATCTCATCTAAACACTATCGGCTAGATTTAGAGTTTGGCGGTAGCCGTGAAAACCAGCGTTAGAGGCTCCTAACGCTGGTTTTAGGCTACCGCCGGTATTTGGAGTCAGTGATTAAAGGGTCTAACGCTCACTTTTCAGCCGCGACTTTTCCATACCGCAGATCCCCTTACGTCAATTGCGTATCCTATCTTTTCAATGGGATCTTTCTAACGCCGGTATTTAGAGTCGTTTCTGAAGTGAGCGTTAGAGCTCTAACGACAAAACTCCAGCCGCCATAAAAAAGCAGGAGTTAAGAGCTTTCTGGGCTAACGCCGGTTCATAAAGCTCTTAACTACTGTACCCTAAAGTACACTAACACCCATAAACTACCTATGTACCCCTAAACCGAGGTCCCCCCACATCGCCACCACTCGATTAAAAATTTTTAACCCCTAATCTGCCGACCGCCACCTACGTTATACTTATGTACCCCTAATCTGCTGCCCCTAACACCGCCGACCCCTGTATTATATTTATTAACCCCTAACCTGCCCCCCACAACGTCGCCGCCAGCTACTTACAATAATTAACCCCTAATCTGCCGACCGCAAAGCGCCGCCACCTACGTTATCCTTATGTACCCCTAATCTGCTGCCCCTAACACCGCCGACCCCTATATTATATTTATTAACCCCTAATCTGCCCCCCTCAACGTCGCCGACACCTGCCTACACTTATTAACCCCTAATCTGCCGAGCGGACCGCACCGCTACTATAATAAAGTTATTAACCCCTAATCCGCCTCACTAACCCTATCATAAATAGTATTAACCCCTAATCTGCCCTCCCTAACATCGCCGACACCTAACTTCAATTATTAACCCCTAATCTGACGACCGGAGCTCACCGCTACTATAATAAATGGATTAACCCCTAAAGCTAAGTCTAACCCTAACACTAACACCCCCCTAAGTTAAATATAATTTAAATCTAACGAAATTAATTAACTCTTATTAAATAAATTATTATTAGGTGTAATTAGTTTAAAATTGTTGTAATATTTTTCTTATGTTTGTAAATATTTTTTTATTTTTTGTAACTTAGTTCTTTTTTATTTTTTGTACTTTAGTTAGTTTATGTAATTGTAGTTATTTGTAGCAATTGTATTTAATTTATTTATTGATAGTGTAGTGTTAGGTTAATTGTAGGTAATTGTAGGTATTTTATTTAATTAATTTATTGATAGGGTAGTGTTAGGTTTAATTATAACTTAGGTTAGGACTTATTTTACAGGTAATTTTGTAATTATTTTAACTAGGTAACTATTAAATAGTTCTTAACTATTTAATAGCTATTGTACCTGGTTAAAATAATTACCAAGTTGCCTGTAAAATATATATTAATCCTAAAATAGCTGCAATATAATTATAATTTATATTGTAGCTATATTAGGATGTATTTTACAGGTAAGTATTTAGCTTTAAATAGGAATAATTTATTTAATAAGAGTTAATTAATTTCGTTAGATTTAAATTATATTTAAGTTAGGGGGGTGTTAGTGTTAGGGTTAGACTTAGCTTTAGGGGTTAATCCATTTATTATAGTAGCGGTGAGATCCGGTCGTCAGATTAGGGGTTAATAATTGAAGTTAGGTGTCGGCGATGTTAGGGAGGGCAGATTAGGGGTTAATACTATTTATGATAGGGTTAGTGAGGCGGATTAGGGGTTAATAACTTTATTATAGTAGCGCTCAGGTCCGCTCGGCAGATTAGGGGTTAATTATTGTAAGTAGCTGGCGGCGACGTTGTGGGGGGCAGGTTAGGGGTTAATAAATATAATATAGGGGTCGGCGGTGTTAGGGGCAGCAGATTAGGGGTACATAGGGATAATGTAAGTTGCGGCGGTTTACGGAGCGGAAGATTAGGGGTTAATAATATAATGCAGGGGTCAGCGATAGCGGGGGCGGCAGATTAGGGGTTAATAAGTGTAAGGGTAGGGGTGTTTAGACTCGGGGTACATGTTAGAGTGTTAGGTGCAGACGTAGGAAGTGTTTCCCCATAGGAAACAATGGGGCTGCGTTAGGAGCTGAACGCGGCTTTTTTGCAGGTGTTAGGTTTTTTTTCAGCTCAAACAGCCCCATTGTTTCCTATGGGGGAATCGTGCACGAGCACGTTTTTGAGGCTGGCCGCGTCCGTAAGCAACTCTGGTATCGAGAGTTGCATTTGCGGTAAAAATGCTCTACGCTCCTTTTTTGGAGCCTAACGCAGAATTTTTTTGAACTCTCGATACCAGAGTTAATTTTATGGTGCGGCCAGAAAAAAGCCCGCGGAGCGTTAACAGCCCATCTACCGCCAAACTCCAAATCTAGGCCTATCTGATTAAAATTATTCATAAAAATATGAATGCATGTTTTATAAGGGTTCAAAGGTATATTGCCATGTATTTGACTACAAAGGGCTATTATATATAGTGAAGTCTCAGTATTTTTCAAACGTTCCAAGTTTAATTGACGTTTCGGGGATGTATCTCCAGGGCCAGACTGGGAAATCAGACCGGCCCTGGAAATTTGTATAGACCAGCCCAGCCACGCACCCTCCAGCCCAACCACGTCCCCTCCAGCCCAGCCACGCCCCCTCCAAGCCAGCCAACTATGCTCTAGCTGGTTTTCCCTTCAACTCATATAAATATATATATAATTTATATAATATATAAATATTATATATATATATATATATATATAGCAAAATTCAGTATCTGCACTCTCACCAAATCTCCACAACTGCCAGGGTGCTCTCAGGAGTATGTAGTAGATAAATGATTCAAAGCACTCTCTGGACTTCTGACAACAAAGACAAAATTTATTGTGATAGTGACGTTTCGGGACCAGACCTGTCCCTTCTTCTGACAGTCAAACACTGCAAAACTCAAACTTAAATAGACCATACAGACCCTCCCCTATAATGCTACCAATCACAGGTAAGCGTGTGCAAAAGTAAAGACCACACCAACAATAAGGTGTGGACAAGTGATAGTGTATCATGTGTAATTATGAAAGTGTATACCATAGAAACAACTAAAAGATCATTATAAGTATAATCCTCGTGTATCCTCATAACCATTGATCATAATAATCAAATTAGTACAAATTAAGTGCAAATTTGCATACTACATATTAAAGATTCACCCCTTCAAAGTGCTCAAAATGGATTCAACCACTATTCAGTGGAACCACCCCTCTTCATTGATAGGTGAAAATCTACAATCACCATTCAACTATATACTACGTTTATATGTATCATCAAAACAAAAGACCAAGCTATTGTTTTGCTGTACCTTCACAGCACCTAAATGTGAGGAGTCACTAAACACCAAACACAAAACGATTTCTATAAAAGCACTATATACCTGCTTACGATCACATCGTAATCCAATGCTGCTGCTGTCATAACACTCCTTGACACACCTCCTCCTCTCATAGGTGTAAATCTACAACCACCATTCACCTGTATACTACTTTTATTTGGATCATCAAAACAAAAAGCCAAGCTATTTTTTATTGCTGTACCTTAACAGCACCTAAATGTGAGGTATCACTAAACAGAAAACACAAGACGATTTCTATAAAAGCACTTTATACCTGCTTGCGATCATATCGTAACCAAATGCTGCTGTCATAACACTACTAGACACACCTCCTACTCTCATAGGTCAGGAATACACACCCCTCTCTACCTCATTACATGATGGAAAATAGACAAACAGACTAAAGCTGATAGTTCCTTATTTGTTCAAATAGCCAGAACACAAGGAGCGCACCGATTACAAGTCGCCTCTTTCCCACATAATACAAGTGTGCCCTGTGTAATCTGATCGCAACTTGGGTCAGTCGTCCACGAGCACATCCCTCCAGATCGCATAGGTCAAATGTTATCATCTGAGCTAGAGATCAAGTGCACTCTAGTAGCGCATATCCCATAGAATATTCATTACAATACAGGCCGTACGGTCAGATCGCAGCCAAAGGCAACTGTCATCCTGACAATTGCGGCCACACCCCTCACGTTCTCATAGGTCAATAGCCATCATCGCAGGCCTCACTGTCGTCAAACCAAAACTAACAAACCCTCAACAGATCAAATCCCTAGGTTATTACTCAAAACCACACATTAAGTGCTTGTATAACATATATGTAATCATAATATGAGCTGTCATCACCAACCCATATTTTACATATTAGCTACAACTACAGAGATCTGAGGTACAAAGTGACATAATTTCCTTATTAACTACAACCAAACACACACACTTGTGTATGTATATTCTAAAATACCCAAACCTTTATAGTCTAAAAAGAATCTCGTCATTAAAACAGTGATAAGTAATATCAAACAGATATTAAAGCGCCACCAAAAATTATATATAAAGTAAGAGATATAAGCACCTAAAAATTACCTAAAAATTACCCGCACCTAGCAATTAAGCGGAATATGAGACCACAGGCAAGCCACTATATAGCACATGGAAATCCATTATCAAATGGATGTTCCAGGCCAAGAGACGACTAAAAAACATATGTGATCATCAAGCCTAAGAGAAGCCATTAATGTGAAGGATCAAGCCATCAATACATAAGTAGACCAATACATAAATAAACACAATTCTTCCTTTTTTTGTGTCTACTGAACTGTTTACAAAATGGAGGCGAATGAGGCATTAACACAGACTGAGGACAATACAATTGCACTAGGTGCCTGTGGAAAGGAAAAAGAAGAAGATATACTGATGTTTACAGATGAGGACGCTGATCTCATCAGATTCGGCTCAATTGAAGAACAACAAGTGGAGGAGTCCAATCAGTCACTATACAACACCTGGGCCAAACTCAAACAGAGAGAAATAGACCTGAACTTACATGGGACGTATCTATCCGAGTATCATAAAAAACGAATGATACCCAGAGGCTTCAGAATCAGGAATGTGCCTACAATCGGTAGATCAAACCCAGAGTTTTGTATTAACTGGAGCAAAATACTTAATAAATGCTCATTTGACCTCATGCTTCTGGTGATCCGGGAGGCTGGAAAACTATTAGCCGAAGTAAGAGTTGAAATAAGGGCATTTGAGAATGATCAAGCAGTAAGATTAAGAACTGATAATACCTGCGATTGGCTTAATAAGCTTACAACACAAGTGAAACTATACAAACAAGAACTAATAGCCTTTAAAAACCGCAAATTACAAACTGTAAATCTTGATTATACACACAAAAGTGTCTATCGTTGGATGCTGGCACCCGAGGAGAGGAAGCTATTTAGACCCAGACGGGAAAGACGTCATACTAAAAGAAACCTTAATACGGTTGATACAAGCTCGGGTGACAGTGCTGAATTAGAAAGTGAAAGTGACACTGGAACACCTATCTCTACCGGTATTACTACCAGATCCCGTGGGCAACAACAGTGGGAACACCCACGTGAAGAAGTATCGACCAGGCCCCCATTAGCCCCATATTCCCAGACATCGTCTCGTTTTTTAGGAAGAGGCCCAGGCCGCACACGAGAAGGGGGGGGCATATCCCGCCGGCCGTCCACTCGGAGGAGATAATTAATAATGTCTTTAATATTAGCTCCAGGGAGTTAACTGTAGGTGAAGTGTCATTATTAAATAAGGGACTCTCCTTTGTGCCATACACCAAGATGGATACATTTAACACATTGGTGGACATTCAAAAATTTGGCAGACTATTACGCCTAAAGGAACATTTTGGCACCACAAGTGAGAGCAATCATCACTTTAGAACCGCGGGTTCTTTTGATCCAAACTCCAACAATGCATCAATTACCACCTATACCAAATATCTTATGAATTTGACAGAAGAAACAAGGAGCACATCCAGACATTTCGATAATCTCTCCAAGGAGGAGAGGGTGGCTTTGAAGACCTTGGGAGATGATCCTACCATTATGATTCGCCCGGCCGATAAAGGTGGGGCGGTCGTAATAATGAATACAACTGACTATAAGGATGAGGTTATTCGCCAACTTTCGGATGAAACAACATATAAGAAGCTTGATAGAGATCCGACATTAGCTTTGAAACGTGAGATTGATAATAAGATTATGATATGGACGCAAGAGGGGTCGATTACAGAACAGGAAGCAAGATTCTTACGAAAGGACTTTCCGATTATACCCATCATGTATATACTCCCCAAGATCCATAAAGATCCTGTACACCCCCCTGGGAGACCCATCGTGTCCGCAAGGGGGTCCCTTCTACAATCTCTGGCTATTTTTGTGGATCATTTCCTACAACCTTTAGTGAGAAGAATGAGATCCTTTACTCAGGATTCTACAACATTCATACAAAATATCATCTCTTTGAAAGACATTAGTGAAACTGATCTACTTGTTACCATGGATGTCTCAAGTTTATATACGGTCATTCCCCACTCCGCAGGAATAACAGCAGTAGCAAAAGCTTTAAGGCGAATGCCCTATGTTGGCCCACCAGAGCATATCCTGATTGACCTCCTTTCTATGTGCCTAGAAAAGAACTACTTTAGATTCAACAACATCTTTTACCTACAAATTGCAGGTACAGCGATGGGATCGAATGTGGCCCCATCGCTGGCGAATCTATTTATGGAGGAATATGAAACAACTTTGATGAACGTCTATGAGAATCCAGCAATTTACTTTTATTGTAGATATATAGACGATTTGTTCCTTGTCTGGAGAGGGGACGAAGAATCTTTGAGCCAATGGATACAAACACTTAATACCATGGAAAGTACCATCAGGTTTCAATATGTGGCCAGTAAGGATACTGTCGATTATTTGGACGTAAGAGTATTCAAGAAGAACGGTGCACTTGGAACTACACTGTACAGAAAAAGTACGGATCGGAATACTGTACTACATGCGAGAAGCTGTCACCAACCCTCACTCATCAAGAACATACCTAAAGCCCAATATCAGAGGGTCAGGAGAAATAATACTGATGGGGATTTATGTCGTCTCCAGCTGACAGAGATGACGGAGAGATTCACACAAAGAGGATATAAGAAGAAAGAACTCCTAGCCATCTGTGAAAGTACCAACCAGATGGAGGTTAAGGCCACTAGGAGTGAGGCTGAAAAACGAATGACCTTCGTCACAACTTATTCACCTGATCAGTATCTGATCCTGAGAGCTATTAAAGATGAGTGGAAGATTATTGAAACAGATAGTAACTTACCATTCAAGCAGTGGAGGGCACCAAGATTATCTTACAAAAGAGGGCGAAGTTTACGAGACCGCCTTATGAAAACGGATATTTCCCCTATTACGGAAAAGCAATCATGGCTTAAGAAGAAAAATGGGTGCTTCAAATGTTTGAGTTGCGTCACATGTAACAGTATGCATACTGGAAATGTGTTTCAACACCCCGAAAAAAAGAAAAAGTACAAGATCAACTGGTTCCTAACATGTACCACAACACATATTATATACCTCCTCAATTGCCCATGTGGGAAATTTTATATTGGGAAATCTACTGATGATGCCAGAACTCGAATGGCGAATCACCGTTCAAGTATTAGAGCTGCACTCGACAGCGGAAAATCTGGACAACCTGTGGCACGACATTTTCTTGATAGTAACCACTCAGTCACTGATCTCAGGTTCCGCCTGATCGATCATGTGCCACCACTAAGACGGGGAGGTAATAGAGCGAAGATTCTGCTCCAAAAGGAGGCTCGTTGGATTCATGAATTGGGAACATTGGTGCCCAGAGGCCTCAATATACAATCTGGTTGGCAAGCATTCTTGGGCTAATGGATCCAATCACCAAATGAGAGTCCTGATCCATTGTATATATGTTGAGGAGTGAAAATAATGTCCTAGTCATTTGTTGCCTCTTATTTAATTATATTTAGTCTATTAACAGCAATTGGGGCCATGTATGCATGGTTTATCCCATTGTTTAGGCAGTTTACAGTAGACAACTGTGCTTTCATTTTAATTTTTAATTTTAATTTTGTATGTGTAATATTTGTTTTTCCTATCTTTCATTTCACTATGTAACACTGAATATTTTCACTACACCACTTTTGTTCACACTTTTATATTGTGCAGAGCCTGATCAGTTGATATATTAGATTCACTCTCTTTAAGTGCTCAATTGTGTTTATTTATGTATTGGTCTACTTATGTATTGATGGCTTGATCCTTCACATTAATGGCTTCTCTTAGGCTTGATGATCACATATGTTTTTTAGTCGTCTCTTGGCCTGGAACATCCATTTGATAATGGATTTCCATGTGCTATATAGTGGCTTGCCTGTGGTCTCATATTCCGCTTAATTGCTAGGTGCGGGTAATTTTTAGGTAATTTTTAGGTGCTTATATCTCTTACTTTATATATAATTTTTGGTGGCGCTTTAATATCTGTTTGATATTACTTATCACTGTTTTAATGACGAGATTCTTTTTAGACTATAAAGGTTTGGGTATTTTAGAATATACATACACAAGTGTGTGTGTTTGGTTGTAGTTAATAAGGAAATTATGTCACTTTGTACCTCAGATCTCTGTAGTTGTAGCTAATATGTAAAATATGGGTTGGTGATGACAGCTCATATTATGATTACATATGTTATACAAGCACTTAATGTGTGGTTTTGAGTAATAACCTAGGGATTTGATCTGTTGAGGGTTTGTTAGTTTTGGTTTGACGACAGTGAGGCCTGCGATGATGGCTATTGACCTATGAGAACGTGAGGGGTGTGGCCGCAATTGTCAGGATGACAGTTGCCTTTGGCTGCGATCTGACCGTACGGCCTGTATTGTAATGAATATTCTATGGGATATGCGCTACTAGAGTGCACTTGATCTCTAGCTCAGATGATAACATTTGACCTATGCGATCTGGAGGGATGTGCTCGTGGACGACTGACCCAAGTTGCGATCAGATTACACAGGGCACACTTGTATTATGTGGGAAAGAGGCGACTTGTAATCGGTGCGCTCCTTGTGTTCTGGCTATTTGAACAAATAAGGAACTATCAGCTTTAGTCTGTTTGTCTATTTTCCATCATGTAATGAGGTAGAGAGGGGTGTGTATTCCTGACCTATGAGAGTAGGAGGTGTGTCTAGTAGTGTTATGACAGCAGCATTTGGTTACGATATGATCGCAAGCAGGTATAAAGTGCTTTTATAGAAATCGTCTTGTGTTTTCTGTTTAGTGATACCTCACATTTAGGTGCTGTTAAGGTACAGCAATAAAAAATAGCTTGGCTTTTTGTTTTGATGATCCAAATAAAAGTAGTATACAGGTGAATGGTGGTTGTAGATTTACACCTATGAGAGGAGGAGGTGTGTCAAGGAGTGTTATGACAGCAGCAGCATTGGATTACGATGTGATCGTAAGCAGGTATATAGTGCTTTTATAGAAATCGTTTTGTGTTTGGTGTTTAGTGACTCCTCACATTTAGGTGCTGTGAAGGTACAGCAAAACAATAGCTTGGTCTTTTGTTTTGATGATACATATAAACGTAGTATATAGTTGAATGGTGATTGTAGATTTTCACCTATCAATGAAGAGGGGTGGTTCCACTGAATAGTGGTTGAATCCATTTTGAGCACTTTGAAGGGGTGAATCTTTAATATGTAGTATGCAAATTTGCACTTAATTTGTACTAATTTGATTATTATGATCAATGGTTATGAGGATACACGAGGATTATACTTATAATGATCTTTTAGTTGTTTCTATGGTATACACTTTCATAATTACACATGATACACTATCACTTGTCCACACCTTATTGTTGGTGTGGTCTTTACTTTTGCACACGCTTACCTGTGATTGGTAGCATTATAGGGGAGGGTCTGTATGGTCTATTTAAGTTTGAGTTTTGCAGTGTTTGACTGTCAGAAGAAGGGACAGGTCTGGTCCCGAAACGTCACTATCACAATAAATTTTGTCTTTGTTGTCAGAAGTCCAGAGAGTGCTTTGAATCATTTATCTACTATATATATATATATATATATATATATATATATATATATATATATATATATATATATATAGAACAAAGAAAAAGTCCGGACAGGGAGCTCAAAGCAAAAGTGAGGATTTATTAGCACAATATAAAAGCTTCTAAGATATATTTACAGGACAAATGGCTATAATAGACAGCAAGAAAGGGGCTGGGGTGGGCGTCTGACGCGTTTCAGCTCCTTTGGAGCCTTAATCATAGACAGAATACTGCCCTAATGCCCTATTCAAACTGATATAGACTATGCTATCTTGCTATTGGATGGCCTGACCTACCTGTGTTACTTGTGGGTGTATACCTATTAAGGAAAACTACCTATGTACGGCTGAATACCTTGTAATGTGAGAATGTAATACTCTAAGTGATTATTAATTCATTTTATTAAATCGTGTATATGTATATGTCTTTACTGCTGTGAGAATGTAATTCTCTGAAAGATATTTTTATGTTTTTATTACTCAATTTGTATGTAAGTAATCTTATTGGTGCCCTATTCACCAATGGACATAGAGTCTCATTAATTGACAAATGAAAAAAGAAGAAAGAAGAAGATAACATTTGGGCTAATTGAATAGTTTAGTTACCTGCTACTTACTACTAAGCTGATCGCATTATATGCTGAATGTATACCAAATTTTACATATGGTCATACTTATTAACAGCTTATTATAGAAGGTAACGTTATATTCTGCTTTCACTAATTCTGAATAAATGAATACGGGGTTTGTTGTCCTCGATACATATTTAGATGTTTAAATATTAGAGTAACATGAGAGTAAATTTGTAGTATATTATATAAATATATATATATATATTATATAAATATATATATTATATAATAGATATATATATATATATATATATAATATATAAATACATATATATATATATATATATATATATATATAAGATTCTTCTGGTGCTGTTGCCGATTAAAGTGTTTCACTTGTCTTGATGAAGGCTTCTACGCAAGCCGAAACGTCGACCTATGACTTATAAATGTTGTTATCAAAAACAATAAATTAACTGGAATTGCTAACATGCAAATTACACAAATCCTGAGAGTGCCCTCCTTTTTCAAGTTCTTATCTACATTTCTTTCGAGGATTGCACCCAGGTGCTGAACTATCTACCAAAGCTGGAGTGCTGGAACACATGATAATTGGATCTTATTATATACGGTATATATATATATATATAATATATAAATATATATACTATATATATATATATATATATATATATATTAGTCATTGCACCATACACATGTTGTTACATACATATATGTGTCTGTCACACCGAGCAGCTATTTCCCCCATCTGGTGACTCACTGAAGTTGAAGTAGAGTCGGTATTACCATCTGCATGCAGGCTGTGAGTCTGGTCCCAGAACAGGTCGTCTCGCTGATGTACAGCCGCCATTGTAACCGGTGCGCGGTCTAAACTCACTGAGATGGATCATGGGGGGGGTGTTGACGGGGGTGGGGAGGGACTAACCTGACAAATAGTTACATGATACATCATCAATAGCAGCAGGACGGAACTAGTGTAGTGTGGAAATCTGCGTCACCGGTGCTCTGGAATGAATGTAGTATGATGTCACATCATGTCAATTGTTAATACCGCCCACATACTATGTTCCCGCAGTGTACGCCATGTGTCACTCAAACACATGTGCTGTATACCGGGTAGGGACTGGGAAGGTAGTGGTTAGTGGGGGGTTTTAACACATATTACCGGGCAGTGACAACTGTGCTAAAGTTGCTTGCTGCGCTCTCTCCACTGCAGCTGTCTGAGAGTCAGAGTGAGCAGCCTCTGCCGGCCGGCGGCCCACCAAGATTTTTCCCGGTATCCTGGCGGCCGAATCCGGCCCTGTGTATCTCCCCTTCTTCAGTTTCATATGTGTGTGTGTCTGGGTATGGGTGTTTGTTCATATATATAAATAAATAAAAGTATACTGTATTCATACATATATACACATATAAATAGATATATACACATGTATATTCTTTGTATTTTCCTATATATTTCTGTATATACCTATACCTGTATATATTCATATAGATATACTGTTTAGGTATAGATATATATTTTACAATAAAATCATCAGATATATAAAGAAATATGTGTTTAAAAATAAAAAGAACATTGAAGTGTAAAATATGCCTAACAGGGGGGGACTTCCGGGCGGCGGCCATCTTAATGGTTGCACTGAGCTTCAGCTCCTCAAGTGGACTCCACAATTTATCAACTTTGCAACCTAGATTTGGTAATAACCTGACTAAATAGTGGAGAGGCTTGCATGTTGGCGAACTAGTCTGAGATATAGGGTATTGGACTGTGTTGCGGCTTTATCGCCCTCAGTACCGGACTATTTATCCTGGGGCCTTTCCCTATAACTGAAGCCTCAACTCTGTCTCCACAACTAGCTGCGCCGTAAGAGTGCAGTCCTTGCCTAGACATCCGAGATTCAACATTGCCAGGATGGAAGCCCTGGACAGATGGGAGTCAGTAATCTTACGACTCATAGAAGATCATTTTGTACAACTTGAGCAGAAACTGTGTGACCTGCTAAATATCCCACAAGCTTCCACTCCTAGACCCCTGCAGAACACAAGGGAGACTGCAAGGTTAACAAGCTCCTCTACTGAGCAGTTAGAGCAAGTATCCCGTACCTCTAACACCTCTCAACCTGCTTACAATTGCCTGACAGTGGAGGATGGACGACGTGAGCGAATGGGAGATCTGATTGCCGGAGAGGGTTCCTCCAGCGATGCAGCTGCCAAGGTGAAGAGACCTCTAATTGGGCACCTGCCCGCCTTGCTGAGACAAGGATCGCCGTGTTTGAAAGACCCAGAGTCTGCCCAAGAGAAACCCTCATTGTGGTGCGATGGAGCTAGTGACCGGACTATGAAGAATGATACAACACACAATGGATCTTGGTCAGAAGAAAAAAGAAACCCCCTGTAAACCACACTGTGCTGATACAGGAAGCCGCCAAGCTCAGTCCCACAGCCTCAACCGGAGCTTCTAACACAAACTCCGGAAAGGTATCGATACTCAAGCACATAAGATCTGGAGCCTCCAACAGCCTGATCAGAGCCGTTTTAGCTTCCGTGATAGATCTGGATTTGATCTACAAGCAGAGCCCAGATATGCAGCAGAGCCCAGATAGGCAGCAGCTTGTGATGTTCCATCTGCCAATACGGACAGAGCATGGGTATGTTGTCAGAGAAGTCAAAGCAGGAGTCGAAAAATATGAACAATATGAGCGATAACACCCACACAAGAACTTCTGGCGGTGTTAGCGTTCAAACGAAAGCGCTAAATAGAGATCTACTTGCAATCAAGCCCATTGGCAATATCAGTGATTCACAATTCCAGTCCACAGGGTACACTAACAGGCCAGATTTTTAAGGATATCTGAACTAGAAAATAATCATCTGATCTGTAGCCATGGTTATTAATCTGCTCTCACCGAATTTAAGCCTTAAAATCTCTCCAGTTAGTGTACCATGAGTAATTGAATTGGGAAACAATGGGCAAGTTCACATTCCAGTTAAACAAACAAAAAGGCTTCATTAAATTTGATAAAGATTTTTTCTCTTAGGCAGCACAACCTGGTAGAAACATGAATAGTAGAGAATACAGGGCAGTCTAGCTTTTAGAGGGCCAGATCAAGCATTAATTGCGCTAAAAGTAAAGGGACACTGAACCCAAATTTTTTCTTTTGTGATTCATATAGAGCAGGCAATTTTAAGCAACTTTCTAATTTACTCCTATTAGTAAAAAAAATCATTCTTTTGCTATCTTTATTTGAAAGGCGAGAATGTAAGATTAGAAGCCGGACCATTTTCGGTTCACAGCCTGGGTTGTCCTTGCTGATTGGACAGCACCAATAAACAAGTGCTGTCCAGCGTACTCAACCAAAAATTGACTGGCTCCTTAGCTTAGTTGCCTTCTTTTTCAAATAAAGATAGCAAGAGAACGAAGAAAATGTGATAAAAGGAGTAAATTAGAAAGTTGCTTAAAATTGCATGCTCTATCTGAATCATGAAAGAAAAATGTTGGGTTTAGTGTCCCTTTAGCTTCAGGTTGCGTTGAAATTGATTTCTATCACAATTCTTTTTAAAAGTTTGTCAAATTATTTATCTAGAAAAAGCTATTAGACAAATGTATCCATGTTGGTAAATTAGCAGCTGGGCAAGAACAGTATTTAGTTGAAATAATTTTTATTATTGACAATCGTATCTTATACTAAGTGGTATTACAGTATCAATGCATACATAAGGGACAGTCTAGGCCAAAATAAACTATCATGATTCAGATAGAGCATGTAATTTTAAACAATTTTCCAATTTACTTTTATCACCAATTTTGCTTTGTTCTCTTGGTATTCTTAGTTGAAAGCTTAACCTAGGAGGTTCATATGCTAATTTCTTAGACCTTGAAGCCCACCTCTTTTCAGATGCATTTTAACAGTTTTTCACCACTAGAGGGTGTTAGTTCACATATTTCATATAGATAACACTGTGCTAGTGCACGTGAAGTTATCTGTGAGCAGGCACTGATTGGCTAGACTGCAAGTCTGTTAAAAGAACTGAAAAAAGGGGCAGTTTGCAGAGGCTTAGATACAAGATTATCACAGAGGTTAAAAGTATATTATTATAACTGTGTTGGTTATGCAAAACTGGGGAATGGGTAATAAAGGGATTATCTATCTTTTAAAACAATAAAAATTCTGGTGTAGACTTTTCCTTTAAGTTTCATTACTACAAACTTTACTAAACATCTCGCCTCAAGATAGTTCCTTGATATTTTCGTCTTTCATCTTGCGTGGGGTGTGAGGTGTTCTGAATGTCCATAAACCTTCATTGACATCCATATCACAATAAGACACAGTAATTAACAACATGGTGATCTATTCTCCTTTTTTTTTTTTAAAGAAAACGAAAAACAGTCAATTTAAACTTTTTAACCAAATAAAACATTTAACTTGAATTTAACCTTTCCCAACAAGCAGCGAGGTAGTTTTTAAAGTATCAATATTGTTCCTTTATATTTTTTGGAAAGACACCTTTTTGATAATCGGAGAGAGCCTTATGATTCGGTTTGTTCTGCTATGAAATTTGGTCTAAAGAGCGCTGTGTATCTACCTTTGTTCATAATCCAATGAACCCAAACAAGAACAGTATTTAAACTTACACTCTGTACAAATCCATCAGGTTCACTTGCACTGAGACTGGCACATATATTGCAGAATATCTACAATATGCTAAAACATCCCTTTACCCTATTTATAAATACAGAGAATTGCAAAGCAATGTGCAACATGTTTCCTGCCCAAGAACCAATAGAGAAGGAAGTAAAACTCATGGGTTCATTAGTCAATGTACTCTGCAATGCTCTGCATTAACAATATATAATGCAACTTATAACAAATGTAACTACAGTCCAGATTGTCCAGCAAATTTCCAGTTTGAGAATTTACGAACTCTGAAATACAAACAGATTTGATATGGTATGTAACTACTGAGCAAAAACATAATCAGTGCCTTAGTATACATTACTACAGTTATAGCTGTATAATTTGTTTACATATATACATACACATATCTGTACTGTGTGCATGTATACACCAACATACCTCTATGTATACAGTAAAAATTCAAGTATTCCTAGATTTAAAGGGACAGTCTAGTATAAATTAAACTTTCATTATTCAGATAGGATTTTTAATTTTAATCAACTTTCCAATTTACTTTTATCATCAAATTTGCTTTTTTCTCTTGGTGTTCTTAGTTTAAACTAAACATAGGTAGGCTCATATGCTAATTTCTAAGCCTTTGAGGGCTGCCTCTTATCACATGCTTTTTAAATCTCTTTTCAACACAAAGAGACAGAAAGTACACGTGGGCCATATAGATAACACTGTGTTCAGGCACAAAAGGTTATTTAAGATTTAGCACAAACCAATGCTAAATACAAGACAATAGATAATAAACAGTCACAGTCATGTGATCAGGGGGCTGGAAGAAGGTTCCTAGATACAAGGTAATCACAAAGGTAAAAAGTGTATTCATATAACAGTGTTGGTTATGCAAAACTGGGGAATGGGTAATAAAGGGATTATCTATCTTTTAAAACAATAACAATTCTATGGTAGACTGTCCTTTTAAAGGGATATGAAACCCAAAACTGTAAGAATATATATAACCAACCAGCCTCCATCTTGTCTCTATTCCTTCATTTTGTATCTGCTCAGCCATTGTGAACTAATACTGACCTTTTACATGGCTAATTTACTTCTATTATTATTTTGTCTTTGTTCTCTTGGTATCTTTTGTTGAAAAGCAGGGGCGTATGCTTAAGAGCCGGACCATTTCTGGAGCGCTCTATGGCAGCAGTTTTGCAAGAATATTATCCATTTGCAGGAGCACTTTATGGCAGCACTAATTCCTGCCATGTAGTGCACAAGATGCCTACCTAGGTATCTCTTCAACACAGAACATCATGGGAACGAAGCAAATTTGATAATAGAAGTAAATTGGGGGGAAAAATTAAATGGTTTGCTTTGTCTGAATCACAAAAGAAAATGTTTGGATTTCAGATAAGTTTTTCTTTCTGCAGATTTCCAGTAGAACCATATTATAGCAGATTAACGCCTTGTTTGCTGCAACTGACTTTCAATAGTCAAGCTCCACCAACCACTTAACTTATCTGGAGCAGCCAATCCGGACTTGATGACATTGCTTACCGCTGTCATTGTCTTAATAAAAATGTAATTGTCTGGCTTCAGCAGAAATGATAAGTTAATAAACAGCAAAGCAGGGACATATATGTGGCAGGGTTAGGCATGTGAAGCCTGGCATGTGCTCTTTTAGTTTTCAGGACTGGAAAATCCACAATTAGAGGAAAAGGGGAAAAATGAATCATGAAAATATATTTCAAAGACTTTTTACAATGTATAATTAAGCATTTTGTATTACAATATGAAAGTACTTACTGTTATTATTTTTATTATCGGTTATTTGTAGAGCGCCAACAGATTCCACAGTGCTAGTCCGTTTAAAGGGATAGTCTAGTCAAAATTAAACTTTCATGATTTAGATAAAGCATGCAATTCTAAACAACTTTCTAATTTACTCCTATTATCAATTTGTCTTGGTAACTTTATTTGAAAAAGCAAGAATGTAAGCTTAGGAGCCAGCCCATTTCTCTTGTAAGATGTATCGAGTCCACGGATTCATCCATACTTGTGGGATATTTTCCTTCCTAACAGGAAGTGGCAAAGAGAGCACCCACAGTAGAGCTGTCTATATAGCTCCTCCCTTAGCTCCGCCCCCCGGTCATTCTCTTTGCCTGCTTAACTGCTAGGAAGGGTAAAGTGAGTGTGGTGACAAAAATGTTAGTTTTTATTTTCTCAAGCAAAAGTTTGTTATTTTAAATGGTACCGGTGTGTACTATTCACTCTCTGGCAGAAAAGGGATGAAGATTTCTGCAAGGAGGATAATGATCTTAGCACTTTGTAACTAAGATCCACTGCTGTTCTCACAAGAGCTGAAGAGTACAGGAAAACTTCAGTTGGGGGAACGGTTTGCAGGCTAAACTGCATTGAGGTATGTTCAGTCTATTTTTTTCTAGACAGACTGTGTTATTTCTAGAAAAGGCTGGCAATATCCCCATGAGGGAAGGGTAAGCTGTATTCAGAAATTTAATAGGAATCCCAGCTTGCATAAAGGGCTCATTAGTTACTGGTGACACTAATAGGAAAAAACATTTGTTTTTATTGCAAATATAACGTTTTTTGAGGGACTTTAAGGGGTCATTGTGGCTTGTTTAAGGGTTATTAACCCACATGGCTAGTTTAAGAAACACTCTGTTGTGTTTCTTTTAGGCCCCATAACATCGAGTGAGGTGGGAGGGGCCTATTTTCGCGCCTCAGTTTCTTTTCCTCAGAGACATCCAGCTGCTTCTCCAGAGGTTCCTACTGTGTTTGAGGGCTGTAAAGAAGGTTTTTTTCCCCACAAATCGTTCCTAAAGGGCAGGTAGGCGCCACAGAGCAGAGCTGTGGCAGGGTGCTGAACGTTTTTTTACCGGTTTTTGACGTTTTGTCAATCCGGTTTTTACATTAAGGGGTTAATTGTTTATTTGCATAGTTGTGCAAAGTTACTAAGGCTTTATGATGCTACTGTAAAAATTTCGTTGAGTTTACTGCTTTTTTACACTGTTTTGCAGAGTTTGTGCAGCTTTTTTTCTCTTAAAGGCACAGTACTGTTTTTTTCTAAGTATTATTTACTTTGATTAAAGTGTTTTCCAAGCTTGCTTGTTACATTACTAGCCTGTTTAACATGTCTGACACCAAGGAAACTCCTTGTTCAATGTGTTTAGAAGCCATTGTGGAACCCCTCTTAGAATGTGTCCCACTTGCACTGATATGTCTATAAATTATAAAGAGCATATTTTAGCACTTAAAAATATTGCAATAGATGATTCTCAGACAGAAGGAAATGAGGGTTTAACATCTAGCTCTCCCCAAGTGTCACAACCAGTAACGCCCGCACAAGTGACACCAAGTACCTCTAGTGCGTCTAATTCATTTACTTTACAAGACATGGCCACAGTTATGAATAAAACCCTCACAGAGGTTTTCTCTAAACTGCCTGGTTTACAAGGAAAGCGTGACAGCTCTGGGTTAAGAACAAATGCTGAGCCGTCTGATGGTAGCCGTATCCGATATACCCTCACAATGTTCTGAAGTGGGGGTAAGGTATTTGTTATCTGAGGGAGAAATTTCTGATTCAGGAAAGACGCTCCCTCAGACAGATTCTGATATGACGGCCTTTAAATTTAAACTTGAACACCTTTGCTTATTGCTCAGGGAGGTATTAGCGACTCTAGATGATTGTGACCCTATAGTGGTCCCAGAGAAATTGTGTAAAATGGACAAATAATTAGAGGTTCCTGTTTACACTGATGTTTTTCCAGTCCCTAAGAGTATTGCGAATACTGTTACTAAGGAGTGGGATAGACCAGGTATACCGTTCGCTCCCCCTCCTGTTTTTAAGAAAATGTTTCCCATATCTGTCACCGTACGGGACTCGTGGCAGACGGTTCCTAAGGTGGAAGGAGCTGTTTCTACTCTCGCTAAGCATACAACTATACCTATCAAAGACAGTTGTGCTTTCAAAGATCCTATGGATAAAAAATTAGAGGGTCTCCTAAAGAAAATTTTTGTTCATCAAGGTTTTCTTCTCCAACCTATTGCGTGCATCGTTCCTGTAACTACTGCAGCTGCTTTCTGGTTCGAGGCTCTAGAAGAGGCTCTTCAGATGGAGACTCCATTAGAGGATATTATTGATAGAATTAAGGCCCTTAAGTTGGCTAATTGTTTCATTACAGATGCCGCTTTCCAACTGGCTAAATTAGCGGCAAAGAATTCAGGTTTTGCCATTGTAGCACGCAGGGCGTTATGGCTTAAGTCCTGGTCTACTGATGTGTCATCAAAATCTAAACTTTTGAACATCCCTTTCAAAGGAAAGACCCTATTCGGGCCTGAACTGAAAGACATTATTTCAGACATCACTGGAGGGAAAGGCCATGCCCTCCCTCAGGATAAAACAAATAAAATGAGGACCAAACAAACTAATTTTCGTTCCTTTCGGAACTTCAAGAGTGGTCCCGCTTCAGCTTCCCCTGCTGCAAAGCAAGAGGGGAATTTTGTCCAATCCAAGTCAGTCTGGAGACCTAACCAGGCTTGGAACAAGGGTAAACAGGCCAAGAAGCCTGCAGCTGCCTCCATGACAGCATGAAGGTGTAGCCCCCGATCCGGGACCGGATCTAGTAGGGGGCAGACTCTCTCTCTTCTCTCAGGCTTGGGCAAGAGATGTTCACGATTCTTGGGCTTTAGAAATTGTGTCCCAGGGATATCTTCTGGACTTCAACGACTCCCCCCCCCAAGGGGGAGATTTCACATTTCTCAATTGTCTGCAAACCAGACAAAGAGAGAGGCGTTCTTACGCTGTGTAGAAGACCTACATACCATGGGAGTAATCCACCCAGTTCCAAAGGCGGAACAAGGGCTAGGGTTTAACTCAAACCTGTTTGTGGTTCCCAAAAAAGAGGGAACTTTCAGACCAATCTTGGATCTCAAAATTCTAAACAAATTCCTCAGAGTACCATCATTCAAGATGTAGACTATTCAGACTATTCTACCGTTGATCCAGGAAGGTCAATATATGACTACCGTAGACTTAAAGGATGCGTATCTACACATCCCTATTCACAGAGATCATCATCAATTCCTCAGATTCGTCTTTCTGGACAGGCATTACCAGTTTGTGGCCCTTCCCTTCGGGTTGGCCACGACTCCCAGAATTTTCACAAAGGTGCTAGGGTCCCTTTTGGCGGTTCTAAGACCGCGGGGCGTAGCAGTGACGCCTTATCTGGACGACATCTTGATTCAGGCGTCGACCTTCCAGCTAGCCAAGTCTCACACGGACATCGTGTTGGCTTTTCTGAGAACTCACGGGTGGAAGGTGAACATAAAAAACAGTTCTCTCTTCCCTCTCACAAGAGTTTCCTTCCTAGGAACTCTGATAGACTCGGTAGAAATGAAAATATTTCTGACGGAGGTCAGAAAATCAAAACTCTTAACCACTTGCCAAGCTCTTTATTCCATTCCTCAGCCATCAGTGGCTCAATGTATGGAGGTAATCGGACTCATGGTAGCGGCAATGGACATAGTTCCTTTTGCCCGCCTACACCTCAGACCACTGCAACTATGCATGCTCAAACAGTGGAATGGGGATTATGCAGATTTGTCTCCTCAACTGCATCTGGATCAGGAGACCAGAGATTCTCTTCTCTGGTGGTTGTCTC
Source organism: Bombina bombina (assembly GCF_027579735.1). NCBI lineage: Eukaryota > Metazoa > Chordata > Amphibia > Anura > Bombinatoridae > Bombina > Bombina bombina. Next base: position 129,753,086 of record NC_069509.1, on the reverse strand, counting down.
AGGACCACCTGTCTCAGGGAATTTGTTTCCGCAGGCCAGAGTGGCTCATAGTAACGACAGATGCCAGCCTGCTAGGCTGGGGTGCTCTCTGGAACTCCCTGAAAGCACAGGGCTTATGGTCTCAGGAGGAAACTCTACTCCCGATAAACATTCTAGAACTGAGAGCGATATTCAATGCGCTTCAGGCGTGGCCTCAGCTAGCTGCGGCCAAATTAATCAGATTTCAGTCGGACAACATCACAACTGTAGCTTAAATCAATCATCAAGGAGGAACACGGAGTTCTCTAGCGATGATGGAGGTAACCAAAATAATCCGATGGGCGGAGGATCACTCTTGCCATCTCTCAGCAATCCATATCCCAGGGGTAGAGAACTGGGAGGCGTATTTCCTAAGTCGTCAGACTTTTCATCCGGGGGAGTGGGAGCTCCATCCGGAGGTATTCGCCCCAGCTGACTCAGCTATGGGGCACACCAGAATTGGATCTGATGGAGTCCCGTCAAAATGCCAAACTTCCTTGTTACGGGTCCAGGTCCAGGGATCCCCAGGCGGTACTGATAGATGCTCTAGCAGTGCCCTGGTCCTTCAATCTGGCCTATGTATTTCCAGCATTTCCTCTCCTCCCACGTCTGGTTGCCAGAATCAAGCAGGAGAGAGCTTCGGTGATTCTAATAGCGCCTGCGTGGCCACGCAGGACTTAATATGCACACCTAGTGGACATGTCATCGGTTCCACCGTGGACTCTGCCAATGAGGCAGGACCTTCTAATCCAAGGTCCATTCACGCATCCAAATCTAATTTCTCTGAGTCTGACTGCTTGGAGATTGAACGCCTGATTCTATCAAAGCGTGGTTTCTCTGAGTCGGTCATTCACACCCTGATTCAAGCTAGAAAGCCTGTCACCAGGAAGATCTATCATAAGATTTGGTGCAAATATTTTTATTGGTGTGAATCCAAGGGTTACTCATGGAGTAAGATTAGGATTTCTAGAATATTGTCCTTTCTCCAAGAAGGATTGGAGAAGGGATTTTCAGCTAGTTCCTTAAAAAGGACAAATATCTGCTTTGTCTATACTTTTACACAAACGTCTGGCAGATGTCCCAGACGTTCAAGCGTTTAGTCAGGCCTTGGTCAGGATCAAGCCTGTATTTAAACCTGTTGCTCGCCATGGAACCTAAACTTAGTTCTTAAAGTTCTCCAAGGGGTTCCGTTTGAACCTATGCATTCCATAGATATTAAGCTTCTATCTTGGAAAGTTTTGTTTTTAGTAGCTATCTCTTCGGCTCGAAGAGTTTCTGAGTTATCTGCTTTGCAGTGTGATTCACCTTACCTTGTTTTCCAAGCAGATAAGGTGGTTTTGCGTACCAAACCTGGGTTTCTTCCTAAGGTTGTTTCTAATAGCAATATCAATCAGGAGATTGTTGTTCCTTCACTGTATCCTAATCCTTCATCAAAGAAGGAACATCTGTTGCACAATCTTGATGTGGTTCGTGCTTTAAAGTTCTACTTACAAGCAACTAAAGATTTCAGTCAAACATCTTCATTGTTTGTGGTTTATTCTGGTAAACGGAGAGGTCAAAAGGCTACGGCTACCTCTCTTTCCTTTTGGCTGAAAAGCATCATCCGTTTGGCTTATGAGACTGCTAGCCAGCAGCCTCCTGAAAAAATGACTGCTCATTCAACTAGAGCAGTGGCTTCCACATGGGCTTTTAAAAATGAGGCTTCTGTTGAACAGATTTGTAAGGCGGCGACTTGGTCTTCGCTTCATACTTTTTCCAAATTTTACAAATTCGATACTTTTGCTTCTTTGGAGGCTATTTTTGGGAGAAAGGTTCTACAAGCAGTGGTGCCTTCCGTTTAAGGTACCTGTCTTGTCCCTCCCTTCATCCATGTCCGAAAGCTTTGTTATTGGTATCCCACAAGTATGGATGAATCCGTGGACTCGATACATCTTACAAGAGAAAACATAATTTATGCTTACCTGATAAATGTATTTCTCTTGTGATGTATCGAGTCCACGGCCCACCCTGTTTATTTAAGACAGGCAGTATATTTTTATTTAAAAACTTCAGTCACCTCTACACCCTATAGTTTCTCCTTTTTCTTCCTAGCCTTCGGTCGAATGACTGGGGGGGCGGGGCTAAGGGAGGAGCTATATAGACAGCTCTGCTGTGGGTGCTCTCTTTGTCACTTCCTGTTAGGAAGGAGAATATCCCACAAGTATGGATGAATCCGTGGACTCGATACATCACGAGATAAATAAATTTATCAGGTAAGCATAAATTATGTTTTTTCGTTCAGCACCTGGGTAGCATTTGGTGTTTCAGGCACAATTGTACCTTATACTATCATTTATTCACAAAACAATTTAGCTGCTCATAAACTAGTTTTCTAATTATTAGGAGCATGAAACCCAAAATGCTTCTTGCTGGGAGCAAGCTGCTGATTGGTAGCTGCACGACACGTATATGCTTGTTGTTATTGGCTTACTGTTGTTGTGTTAAGCTAGCTCCCAGTAGAACATTGCTGCTTCTTCAACAATTAATACCAAGAGAATGAATCAACATTGATAATAGAAGTACATTGGAGAGTTGTTTAAAAATGTTTGTTACATCTGAGTCATGAAAGAACATTTTTGGTTTACATTTTCCTTTAAGAATCTGTGCATGACTTTAAGCACCTTCTGTTTTTGTGTATTTTTTGTTTTAAATTAGGGAACAAATCAAACTTTCAAACTATGGAACATGTCCATAAATTATGAATATTTGAATATTTATTATGATCGCAAATAAGTGTTGGGAAGTTAAAAAAAAATGTTAATAAATTATACAAAATCACAGGATAGGGTTAATTGCACAACAATTATATTAAATTTATACTATAAGTAAACCAAGAAATCCTGCATTCAAAGTCAGTTGTGATCAATAATGAATCAATCAATTGAATCAATCGCCACATTTTATTTCTACATTAGCTACTTATTTTTTCTTCTATAAACCTACACAAAAAAACCCTGAGAAAAACCTGCTCTAATAAGTTTTCATATGTTTACCTTATCTGACTATAAGTAACACTGAGGTAATGGAAATACAACATAAAAACTCAGCTGGTTTAAATCATTTAAACAGGGTTTCTTATAGAATGGAATATAGGAAAGAAAGCTAAAAAGTATTCAAGTTGTATTTGATAGTTTGCACATCAAAATTGTAAAGGATCGGAATAGACTCAATATTTAAGATTACAGAATATCCATTGGGCAAAAAAGGAAATGCATCATCCTGGGCAGAATGACATATAGGGGCCGATTTACTAATGTGCGGCCGGACATGATCTGCTGTCAGCATTTATCATTGCACATGCATTTCTAGTGAAATGCTTGTGCAATGCCGCCCCCATTAACATTCGCGGCCAATCGGCCGCTAGCAGGGGGTGCCAATCAATCCGAACGTATCCAATCGGGTTGATTGCTGTCCGCCACCTCAGAGGTGGCGGACGAGTTAAGGAGCAGTGGTCTTATGACCGCTGCTTCTTAACTTCCGCTTCAGCCGGTCCTGAAGCGGAGTGGGTCGGAAGCAGCATCCGCTGCTTCATAAATCAACCCCATAGTCTTCTAAAATCTATGCGCTCCATTTTTCAAATAATGGGTGAATAAGGTTCCTAACAAGGGAACCTGTTCTCCAGCTCTCAGGGGCAGCAAAACAGCATCCACTGCCTGCATTTAAAATGACAGTCTACCAAGGGTGTCCAAACTTTGCTCTCCAGAGGGTTTGGAACTACATTTCCCATGATGCTCAGCTAGATAAAATGCTGGCTGAGCATCATCGGAAATGTAGTTCCAAAACCTCTGGAGAGCAAAGTTTGGACACCCCACCTTAGTAATCTTAAAGTCTTACCTTAGATTAAGCTGCAAATAGCCTCCTGCACCCCTTTCTGTATCATACAGCAGGAAGGGTAAACAAGTTATTTGAAAAATAATATAGTTTCTGGCCACTTTTAAATGGCCCTCAAACTCCTCCCACTGATGTCTTGATCTGAGCTGCATATGGCGTCCAATCCCAAAAGTCTCACTAGTTGGATTCAGCAGACTGTCAATGCTATTCAGCAGAATGCCCAGATGCAGCTTGGGTCGTGACATCATCAGTGGGCGGAGTTTGGCAGCCATTTCAAAGAGGAAACTATATTCTTTTTAAAAAAACTTTATTACTATTCCTGCTGCATGATATAGAAAGGCGTGCAGGTGGTTATTTTCAGCTTAATCTAAGGTAAAACTTTAAGATGATTAATTAACATTGCAGAAACAAGTGCTTATGCAGCCACTCCCACTGCTCTTTCACAACCAACAGTTCAGGAGCAGGTCTAGTTAATAATCTCATGTCCGTGGTGATTTAACTCTGCATAAGAGGCCAGCAAGCAGCATCTTAAAGGGGCTTTAAACATTGGTTACTACTACTAGGGTTGCTAATGTTTTTTTAATAAAAAAGGGAGACTAAGGCAGACATCCCAACTTGCAAAAACTCATTTCAGGGATGTAGCTTCTCCCACTACTGCGCCGTCACCTCCTCCCAGTTATATATTGGACACCTTGAAACACTAAATAAGACAGAGATTTATCATTAAAGTAGCTTCCCACTAAAGTTGCATTAAGAAAAAAAGTAGCTATTGCACTACTACATACAACAAACCTATTTTCCAGTGATCGTACGCTTGTTGAATGGTCAAATAGTTTAGAATACAAAGTTTAATTACGTGCAGGAAATAAGGTAGTATTTGTGTTTTATTTTATTAAATTATCGGGGGGGGGGGGGCATTTTGGTTACTGATGCATGCTTTAAGGGTTCTATAACGCCCCAGCAACTAAAGGCATTCCTTAAAGAAACACTTTTCCGGATTTGGGCCACATTGGATCATAGTACTTGGAGTTTCAGTGAGATTGCACTCCATTTGCTGGCATCAGGGAGCCACTATTACAATCAGGGAGACTCCCTGAACTTCAGGGAGACTTGGGATGTCTGCTAAGGAATTTACAAATTTCATGTCGGAAATTGACCCATTATAAAATAGCTACTGAAAAAAGCACTCTATTGTGTAATTCAATAGATTTTAGTGCAACAAAATTCTTCATACAAATAATCGTCATTCATACAGTCTAGCTTAAAGGAATATAAAACCCCAAATTTTTATTTCTTGATCAAAATAGAACGCACAACTTTTCACTTTACTTCTAATTTGCTTTGTTCTTTTGGTACACTTTGTTGAAAAGTATACCTAGGTAGATTTAGGAGCTGGGAGCTAGCTGCTGATTGGTGGCTGCATATATATGCCTTTTGTTATAGGCTTACTGATATGTTCAGTTAACTCCCAGTAGTGCATTGCTGCTCCTTCCATAAAGCATACCAAGAGAATGAAGCAAAATTAATAAAAATGTATGCTCTATATCAGGGGTCGCCAACCTTTCGGACCTCAGGGACCACTAAACTCACAATTTTGAATCCCGTGGACCACTAACATGATTTTTTTTTAAAAAGGTACAAACCTCTATATATATATATATATATATATACACACATACTGTACATACACACACATACTGTACATAACTAGTATAACCATAGCTAAGTTTACATTATATATATATATTTACACATTTTTAAGAATTATTTTTTGGAATTAACTAACTGAATAACAGAACTGAGAGAATACTTCCAAATGACAGATGAAGGGTGAGTGCCAAATTTTGAGCTGGAAACAGAGAGGCAGAAAGTGGGAAAAAAATAATAATGTTAAAAAGGACCACAAGACTTCCAAGTTACCTTCCCAGTTAGGAATTATTCAAAACTACTTATGATCATGGTCAGACATTGGAGTCATAAATTAAGTTTATATCAGAAAGTTCTCAATATGGATGTGAGCTAACCACTACTGATGGTACTGGCAATTACTATAATACTGGTGGGATATAACTGATCTGCTAGTTGGCAATTACTGGAATTCAGGTGGAATGGAAATTATTAGAACAACAAATAATTATTATTTAATTTTAAAAAAAAGAAGATGGAGGGGAGGAAGACAAACAGTGATGTAAGTCCATCTGAAGGAATTAGGAAAACTACTACAAAGAGACAGGTAAAGGGAAGAAAATAAATGAAATATAAGAGAGAAAGATTTTCTTTTTTATACACTTTAATTCCACTATTTCAAGCCAAGACTATACCAACCTCTGTTGACTTTAAAATGGAAGCATCTTTCTCTGAGCAGCACGCCGGGCGGGAGGAGTTAAAAATACAATCTAGCTACGGAAGTTACACAGTAGTACGCAACATGCGTAGTGAGATTGTAATTTAACTTCTCTGTCGGTTTTCACTGATGTCCAGCCATGCACTGTAGGGAGTTGTGGCACGACAGGGGTGATACCATCAGACGAGATTCATTCCTGATTGATGGTGTCAAGGACCACCAATATCTTCTCGTGGACCACCAGTGGTCCATGGACCACTGGTTGGCGACCGCTGCTCTATATGAATCATAAAAGAAAAAAGTTGGGTTTCATGTTGCTTTAATAACTTCTATACCTTTCTGCAAATCCATGAATTCTATTTCTCAGTTAAGGCACAGTGGGAATACAGACATCAAAACTGTAAGATTCATTAAAATTATTAACTAAAGAGTACAAGAGTACAATATTACATGTTTTAAAGGGACATGAATGATACCCAAATGTTTAACCACATGAAAGTGATGCAGCATAAATGTAAAAAGCTGAAAATATCACCTGAACATCTTTATGTAAAAAAGGAAGATATTTTACCTCAAATTTCCTCAGTATTCATACCCCACTGTAAAGAGACTTTAAGCAGCCAGTCAGGATACTTGTCCCAGGACTTGCTAGGGAGTGTGCATCTGTCATGTGCAGGCACAGTCATGTTATTTTCCTATTCAGTTTAAGCAAGTTCTATGAAATCTCATGTAATTTCAGTGAAATCTCATGAGATTACAGAAAATACAAAGCATTACCTCATCACTGCTGATGCTGATTGGCTATTGTTTTTTTGTTTTGTTTTTTTCTTTCATCTTGCAGCTGGACAGTAGCTGAAGTATAACTGTTTACACAGCACTTACTCTGGTGAGCTGAATACATTTTCAGGCAAAATATCTTCTTTTTTACATAGAGATATTCAGGTGATATTTTCTTGTCAGCTTTTTACAGTTATGCTGCATCACTTTCAAGTGATTTAGCATATGAGTATTATGTCCCTTTAAATAAAGATTTTACATGTTGTAAAAAATGAGGGAGAATAATGTTTTAAGAGCAGATAAATAAGGGAGCTCGGGAGACTGTAGAAAAGTTTAGTAAAATAAGGGTGATCCATGGAAATAAAGGAAGGTGGGCAACCCTATTACTAGTCTTACTATCAATTTCCCTCCTGGGCATGCAGAGAAACACGTGAACTCCATCTTACATCTCATCATTGGCTCTGTACTCAATTAATCTAGCCTGCTGATTAGCATTACACATACCCAATATTCCGAGCTGCCTATGGAATATACTTTAGGCTTGGTTACAAGTGGAGTGATAAATTATCACGTAAGACTCCCATAGGAGCCTATGGAAGCACGCTCTTGTGAGCGCAATGCTTCCCAGTGATGCGAACACGAGGTCCCGTTTGCATTGCTGAAAACTTGTAATACCGGTATTACACAGTGGAGCGCAAATATCACTTTCATCAAAGCTATATTTAGCGTTCCAATTGAAATCTGGTCCTAATTTGTGCAGCAAAATAAACCAGAAGTATGAACCTCTGATACCTAAGTTATCTATTTTCTGGATCAGTTTTCATGTTCTCAGGTTAACCCTATCCATCTCAGACGTTTTTTTTTTTTTGTTTTTTTTTTTGTTTTTTAAATCAAGTTAATATTTCTAACTTAGTTATTCAAATCCTCTACCCAGGTGCTTAAAGGGACATGAAACCCCAATTTTTTTCTTTCATGGTTTAGAAAGAGCATGCAATTTTAAACAACTTTCTAATTAATTTCTATTATCTAATCTGTTTAATTTTGTTGATATGCTTTGCTGAAAAGCATATCTAGATATGCTCAGTAGCTGCTGATTGGTTGCTGCACATAGATGCCTCTTGTGATTGGCTCACCCATGTGTATTGCTATTCCTTCAACAAAGGATATCTAAAAAATGAAGCAAAATATATCATAGAAGTAAATTGGAATGTTGTTTCAAATTGTATTCTCTATCTGAATCATGACAGAATTTTGTTTGGGTTTAGTGTCCCTTTAACTTGAAACAAACTGAGCAAGAGGTAGACTAAACCTGAATATGTGTAATCATTGTTGTTATTGTATACATATTCATACACATGCATCTTGCACTATAAATGTAATAAATCTTCCTCTTACTTCTGCTCCCGCATCTTATCTCTACACAGCAGAACAGTTTGCAATAAACCCACCTTTATTCTTGTGTTGTGTGGTGATATAGATAGCTACACCCTACAACAGATACACAATTTGTAAAGTAAGAATTCTACTCACAAGACAGAGAGAAACGTAGCAGTGACTTGCTAATCATTTATTTACTTTGTTGCTATAGCAAAGAAGATTGTAGTAAGTTGAGTTTTAATTGCTTATTAAAGGGACAGCATACAGTCATTTTTCTCCCCCTTCCCCCTGTTTCTGATGATCCCTTTCACATGCAGGAGTGTATCACATTGTGTACAAATGGCTCTTATACCTTTTATTTTGTCATTTGAAATAGCTGCTTTTGCATGTTGAAACTGTCTCCTATACTGAAATTTTAAAGGGGTACTAAAACCAATTTTTTTTCATGATTCAGATAGAACATGCAATTTTATGTAACTTTCTAATTTATTCCTATTATCAATTTTTCTTTGTTCTCTTTATTAAGAAAAAAAACAGGAATCTAAGCTTAGGAGCCAACCCATTTTTGGTTCAACACCCTTGGTAGCGCTTGCTGATTGGTGGCTACATTTTAGAAAGCGCTACCCAGGTGCTGAACCAAAAATGGGCTGGCTCCTAAGCTTAGATTCCTGCATTTTAAACCTTTTTCTAATGATACAATTTATAGATCTAGCACAACTCTAGATCAAACTCCACTGAAACTTAGCTTTCAGTTGTTGATCCCCAGCAGTGTTAAAGGGATATGGAACCCAATTTATTTTCTTCCATGATTCAGATTGAGCATCAATGTAAGCTTAGGAGCCAGCTAAATGTAGCCACCAATCAGGAAGTTCTACCCAAGGTACCGAACCAAAAGCGAATGCGCAATCACAATCGTAATTTACTCTAGAATGATTACCGTGACGTCAGAGCTCTGGTTAACTGTAACACAAGTCAAAAAAGTGTCACACAACACATCAAAAATACATCTAAAAGTACAGTTGCACTCATAATAACACTGTCTAATAAAAATTATTTTAAAAAGATTGCATTAAAACGTTAGAAGGGCTCAAAGATATGAGGCCTCAGGTGTTAGAAAAAAAAGAAATACAAAGGGCCTTACGATAGAGATACATACATGTATGTAAATAGATAGATAGATAGATAGATAGATAGATAAGATAGATAGATAGATAAGTAGATATGATATAGATAGATAGATAGATAGATAGATAGATAAAGTAGATATGATAGATAGATAGATTATAGATAGATTATAGAGAGAGAGAGAGAGAGAGAGAGAGAGAGCGATTGACAGACAGACAGACAGACAGACAGACAGACAGGGAGAAATAGATAGATAGATAGATAGATAGATAGATAGACCAGATAGATAGATAGATATAGAGAGATAGACAGACAGACAGGGAGAGATAGATAGATAGATAGATAGATAGATAGATAGATAGATAGATAAGATAGATAGATAGATAGATAGATAGATAGATAGATAGATAAGTAGATATGATATATATAGATAGATAAAGTAGATATGATAGATAGATAGATAGATAGATAGATAGATAGATATGATAGATAGATAGATGATAGATAGATAGATAGATAAGATAGATTATAGATAGAGAGAGAGAGAGATAGACAGACAGGGAGAAATAGATAGATAGATAGATAGATAGATAGATAGATAGATAGATAGATATAGAAATATAGACAGACAGACAGGGAGAGATAGATAGATAGATAGATAAGATAAGATAAGATAAGATAGATAAGTAGATATGATATAGATAGATAAAGTCGATATGATAGATAGATAGATAGATAGATAGATAGATAGATAAGTAGATATGATAGATAGATAGATAGATAGATAGATAGATAGATAGATAGATAGATAGACCAGATAGATAGACAGACAGACAGGGAGAGATAGATAGATAAATAGACAGAGAGATAGATAGATAGATAGATAGATAGATAGATACAGACAGACAGGGAGAGATAGATAGATAAGATAGATAGATAGATAGATAGATAAGTAGATATGATATAGATAGATAGATAGATAAAGTCAATATGATAGATAGATAAGATAGATATATAGATAGATAAGATCGATCGATAGATAGATAGATAGACAGACAGGGAGAGATAGATAAATAGACAGACAGAAAGACAGATAGAGAGAGATAGATAGATGATAGATAGATAGATAGATAGATAGATAGATAGACAGACAGACAGGGAGAGATAGATAGACAGACAGACAGATAAAGATAGATGGATAGATAGATAGATAAATAGACAGACAGATAAAGAGAGATAGATAGATAGATAGATAGATAGATAGATAGATAAATAGACAGATAGAGAAAGATAGATAGATAGATAGATAAATAGACAGATAGAGAAAGATAGATAGATAGATAGATAGATAGATATTGTGTGCATATGTTGCCTTTTCTCCCTCCAGTCTGCAGCATTATGATTTGTGTATGGGGTAGGGACATCCTTGCTTCTCACTGCCTTGAGCCAGGTCAGGACCAGTCTTGCCCCACTCAGGTGCTTGTTATTTTGAGGGACTGTGACGTCACATGGTGATGAGCAATAAACGGTTATTTTTTATTTAAATTTGAACTTCAGTAGCTTCTGTTTTTTATTATTACATTAAATTGTTTACACTGCTTAATGACAACCAATTTATAAACTTCAGTGACACAAGGGTGTTACAAACTGTAAATGTTTTTGTAAATCTAATTAGTATATTATACTTAGTTTTGGTGTATGGATTATTATTATCATTTATTTGTATAGCGCCGCCAAATTCCGTAGCACTGGGTTAAGCTGTTCTGCCTTAAAATGCCCTGGCCTATTTTTGGTCCCAGTTTTTTTTTCATGATTCAGACAGATCATGCAATTTTAAACAACTTTCTAATTTGCTTCTATCAATAGATTTTCTTTGTTCTTTTGGTATCTTCTTTGAAAAGCAGGGATGTAAAGCTCAGGAGCGTGCACAGAGCACTATGGCAGCAGTTTTGGAAGAATGGTATCCATTTGCAAGAACACTAGATGGCAGCACCATTTAATTCCATGTAGTGCTCCAGACCTCTACTTAGGTATCTCTTCAACAATGAATACCATGGGGACGAAGCACATTTGATAATAATAGTAATAAATTGGAATTTTTATGGGTTTCATTTTCCTTTAAACTCATTGCTCAGGATGCATGCACACTCCAGATGCCAACAGAAGCAAGTCAATTTGATAATAGAAATACATTGACAAGTTGTTTAAAACAACATTCTCTGAAAAATTAGTTTTATTTGGACTTTTACCTACCTTAAAAGTCACTTTTATATGCACACCATATATCACCAATCAAGCACTGCATTGCAAAAAATCTGTATACAACAATGAATCTTTTTAAAATATTTAATGCTATGATTTTGTTTATAAAGGTTTGAAAATTGAATACAGTTCACCTCTTGAAAAGCCTAGTGGCATTCATGTTTATCACCTATTTTTTTGTGACCAATTAGCAGACATCCTAAGTCTCCCTGATTGTAATAGCGGCTCCCTGATGCCAGCAAATCGAATGCAATCTCCCTGAAACTCCAAGTACCATGATCCAATGTGGCCCAAATCCGGAAAAGTGTTTCTTTAAGGAATGCCTTTAGTTGCTGGGACGTTATAGAAACCTCAAAGCATGCACCAGTAACCAAAAAGCCCCCCACTTATTCTAATAAAATAAAAACACAAATACTACCTTATTCACTGCACGTAATTAAACTTCAGAGTCTAAAATATTTAAGCATTCAACAAGCGTACGATCACTAGAAGATAGGTTTGTTGTATGTGGTTGTCCAAAAAAGCTACTTTTTTAATGTGACTTTAGTGGGAAGCTACTTTAATGATAAGTCTCTATCTTATTTTGGGTTTTAAGATGTCCAATATATAACTGGGGGGGGGGGGGGCTATTGCAGTAGCGGGTGAACCCACCTCCCTGAAATTAGTTTTTGCAGGTTGGGATGTCTGAATTAGAGACAGATATAAATGCGCGTGTGCTTTGCTAAAACCAATCCCTGCTTAAAATATTGCAGGGTCACTATATCTTGAGGTATTATATAACAAAAGCAGGCAAGTTAAAAAAAAGAATATATAATGAAATTGTGTGTGTGGGGGGGGATTTATTTTATTTTATTTCAAAGAGCTTTATTATATATAAGTGAAATACAACAAATGGTATGAGCAAGCACATTTGAATTCCAAAGGAAAAGTAAAGTAATAATGCTTTTGTTTTCAGACTTCTGTGTACATAGAAGACCAAAAGTTCTTGAGGAAGATGAGATGTAAAATGGATGTCCATCCAGGAACTCATACCCGGTTCAAAAGTCTGTGCTTACTCCATGTTGATAGCTCTGCATGTTTTCTGTTTTACTCTTAGTTTTCCAAATAAACTTTATAACAACAAGAATTTGATATAGTCCTAGATGTTTGTACATTATAAACAGCACGCTATTTGCACGTACATGACTTAACTAACAAGGGTATCTGATGTTATCACTCAGGGTTGTGTTAACATATTATACAGTAGATCATTAGGGGGTAAATATTTAGATTCTGAAGAAAGGAGAAGTAAACAAACAGTAAGGCAATGAAACTGTGTTTTATTGTCAAACCTGTATGAACTTGTCAATGGGGGAAACCATGTCTGACTTACTTTATCACCTCACCACTTCTCTTCAATCCTTAAACGAACATGAAACATATTTTTTTTTCTTTCATGATTCAGATAAAGGGGCCGATTTATCAAATATCTGTCCAACATGAGCCGCTCAGCGCATCATGTCCGACAGACATCGTAGAATGCCAACAGCATACGCTGTCAGCATTTATCATTGCCCAAGCAGTTCTGGTGAACTGCTTGTGCAATGCCACCCTCTGGAGATTCACGGCCAATCAGCCGCTAGCAGGGGGTGTCAATCAACCCAATCGTATGTGTCAATCAACCTCAGAAGGCTCGCACGGAAACAGGGGCCATTCAGCCCTTGATAAATCGGCCCCAAAGCATCTAATTTTATACAAATTTCACATGTATTTCTGTTATCTAATTTGCTTGGTTCACTCTTTTTTTGGAAAGCAAATCTAGGTAGGCCCAGTAGTGGCACTGAACTACTGCGAGCTGACTGCTGATTGACATTGGCTCACCTTATGTGTTCAGCCAGCTCCAGTCCAAGTAATAAATTTCTGCTTCTTCCACAAAGAAGAATGAAGAAAAGAGAATGAAGCAAATTTGATAACAAAAGTTAATTAGAAATGGATGAAAACTTTTGGTTTTCATGTTACTTTAAAATGATCTAAAGCTGTCCAATCTGGCAAGATTATCTAACAAGTCTCGCCAGTACCGTGAGATCCTCCGATAATATTAGAAAGGTAAACGTTTGCTTGACAGCTATTTATCTCCCTTTTATGCTATTTATGCTCAAAAAAAATACCCCAAATATTTTGCACAATTTCTCTATATTCAGGTGAGTTTGTGATCATCAGACTGCACAGGTCTAAGACAAAGCTTCCCAGCCATCTTGCCATTTGAAGATAGTAAAATAGGTGATATTCATTACAAATGTGCGATTCGTTTCGGATCGATTCGGAAATTCGGCCGAATTCGTAAAATTCGGGATTCGGATCGTTTCGAATTTCCGAATTAAAATAGTGCCGAATCTAACAAATAAATCCGAATAAGTTCGGATTTATTCGGATTTATTCGGTAGATTCGGATGGCCATGGATTACACTAGTATTGTACAGTATATTAGGTTATATCACTCTGCTATGGGTTACACCTAATATACTGTACATAATACTAGTCTAATCCCACCTAACACTCTCCGAAATTCCGAATTTCCGAACCGAATTGAATCGAACCGAATTTATTGGAATCCGAATGAATCCGAAATGAATTGATTCAAATTGAATCGATACGCCATGCACATGTCTAATATTCATGTTAAAGGGATATAATGTGCATGATCTCATTTCAGTTTTGAATATAATAATTTTTAGTATTATACTTCTATTAACAAAAATACTTTTAGTATAATTCATCACTGTCTGGTGCACCAGCATTCAAACGCCAAGCCTGTTTGGAGGGTCAGCTGTGGCTTATATAATGCAAATAAAGTCATCTCTGATATGATAAATCCGACAGTGTTTAAATAAGGGTGCAGAGGACATGTGCCACATATGTGAGTATTGAAATGGTGATAGTTTTTACTAAAAGCATCTTTACTAAAATAAATATATTGCAAAAGTGCTTTTATTCAAAACTGTAACATTGTTGACTATTATGTCCCTTTAAATGTTAATTATGTTCCTTTAAATGTTAATTATCTCTCCACTAATCACAGCCATATGTGACTATAAGATTTGTACATAGAGCTTTATTATTTTTATTTTATATTCTATATTATTTTATGTTTACAACGGCTAGAAACTTATCTTATTGTAAGGAAACCCTTACATTTAACAGAATGCTTTTAATACAAGAAAGGTTAAACCAAGGTTAATCTCCTTTCCCAGCATTACAGAAAACAAGCTGGAGTCTCACCTCATCCCCAAACCCTTCTCTTGCAAGAATAAACCATAAATAAATCATGCATGGTAGTCCAAGTTCATCATACATACACAAACATTAAACACTTTTAAATGTTAATATAAAATGATAAATAGTATATATAAAAAAAAAACTCTGCAATATACTTTCATTATTTATTTTGTCTCCTTTTCCTGCAATTCCATTCTGAAATTGTGTGCTTTTCAATTTCTGTTAGAAATGGAAGCGCAGAACACTGTTATATTCCACACAGCCATTGGCTGCACACTCTAGTGACCTATTTATAACTGTCTCTAATTGGCCACATCAGAAAAGGTTACGTAAGTTACAACATGGCAGCTTCCATTGTTTTACAGACACTAAAACTTTAAACTTATTTTGTCAATGTTTAAACAGATAATAAAACTTTAAAAAAAAATACATCTACATGTTATTCTCAGACTAATCTTTTCATTGAGTGCTTCATTCTATCTAGCATGTATTTAGTGTTTAATGTCCCTTTAATACACTTAAAAGTGAATGTAAATTTTGATGCTAAAGTGCCCGGTTCTTAAAAATTAGATTAAAAACACGGACACTTTAATTCATAAAAATGTACATTTCACTCGTGTTGTGAAAATACTTACCTTTTAACCCCTTAATGACCACAGCACTTTTCCATTTTCTGTCTGTTTGGGACCAAGGCTATTTTTACATTTCTGCGGTGTTTGTGTTTAGCTGTAATTTTCTTCTTACTCATTTAATGTACCCACACATATTATATACCGTTTTTCTCGCCATTAAATGAACTTTCTAAAGATACCATTATTTTCATCATATCTTATAATTTACTATAAAAAAAATTATAAAATATGAGGAAAAAATGGAAAAAAACACACTTTTTCTAACTTTGACCCCCAAAATCTGTTGCACATCTACAACCACCAAAAAACACCCATGCTAAATAGTTTCTAAATTTTGTCCAGAGTTTAGAAATCCCCAATGTTTACATGTTCTTTGCTTTTTTTGCAATTTATAGGGCCATAAATATAAGTAGCACTTTGCTATTTCCAAACCATTTTTTTTCAAAATTAGCGCTAGTTACATTGGGACACTGATATCTTTCAGGAATCCCTGAATATCCCTTGACATGTATATATTTTTTTTAGTAGACATCCCAAAGTATTGATCTAGGCCCATTTTGGTATATTTCATGCCACCATTTCACCGCCAAATGCGATCAAATACAAAAAATCGTTCACTTTTTCACAAATTTTTTCACAAACTTTTGGTTTCTCACTGAAATTATTTACAAACAGCTTGTGCAATTATGGCATAAATGGTTGAAAAATCTTCTCTGGGATCCCCTTTGTTCAGAAATAGCAGACATATATGGCTTTGGCGTTGCTTTTTGGTAATTAGAAGGCCGCAAAATGCCGCTGCGCACCACACATGTATTATGCCCAGCAGTGCAGGGGTTAATTAGGGAGCTTGTAGAGAGCTTGCAGGGTTAATTTTAGCTTTAGTGTAGTGTAGTGTAGTAGACAACCCAAAGTATTGATCTAGGCCCATTTTGGTATATTTCATGCCACCATTTCACCGCCAAATGCGATCAAATACAAAAAATCGTTCACTTTTTCACAAATTTTTTCACAAACTTTTGGTTTCTCACTGAAATTATTTACAAACAGCTTGTGCAATTATGGCATAAATGGTTGAAAAATCTTCTCTGGGATCCCCTTTGTTCAGAAATAGCAGACATATATGGCTTTGGCGTTGCTTTTTGGTAATTAGAAGGCCGCAAAATGCCGCTGCGCACCACACATGTATTATGCCCAGCAGTGCAGGGGTTAATTAGGGAGCTTGTAGAGAGCTTGCAGGGTTAATTTTAGCTTTAGTGTAGTGTAGTGTAGTAGACAACCCAAAGTATTGATCTAGGCCCATTTTGGTATATTTCATGCCACCATTTCACCGCCAAATGCGATCAAATAAAAAAAAAAAGTTCCCTTTTTCACAAACTTTAGGTTTCTCACTGAAATTATTTACAAACAGCTTGTGCAATTATGGCACAAATGGTTGTAAATGCTTCTCTGGGATCCCCTTTGTTCAGAAATAGCAGACATATATGGCTTTGGTGTTGCTTTTTGGTAATTAGAAGGCCGCAAAATGCCACTGCGCACAACACGTGAATTATGCCCAGCAGTGAAGGGGTTAATTAGGTAGCTTGTAGAGAGCTTGCAGGGTTAATTTTAGCTTTAGTGTAGAGCTCAGCCTCCCACCTAAAACATCAGACCCCCTGATCCCTCCCAAACAGTTCTCTTCCCTCCCCCACCCCACAATTGTCCCCGCCATCTTAAGTACTGGCAGAAACTCTGCCAGTACTAAAATAAAAGGTATATTTGGGCTTTTTAGTGTGTTTTATTTAGCATATTTACATATGCTGCTGTGTAGGATTCCCCCTTAGCCCCCAACCTCACTGATCCCCACCAAACAGCTGTCTAACCCTCCCCCTCTGCCTTAATGGGCGCCATCTTGGGTACTGGCAGCTGTCTGCCAGTACCCAGTTAAGAAAAAAGTGTTGGTTTTTTTTTAGAAAAAATCCCTTTTTCTGTAGTGTAGTTTCTCTCCCCACCCAAGACCAACCCTCCACCACTCCAAAATCACTTTGTTTATTATTTTATTTATATATTAGTGCCCTTTTGCCCCACATATGTATTTAAACTTTTCTGTAGTATAGCGGTTCCCACCCGCTCCCGCCCCGTGCACGCGCCCGCCCGCCGCCCCCCGTGCACGTGCGCGCGCCCCCCGTCGGCTCTGCCCCCGATCCCGCCCCCCTCCACCTTAAACAGCTCACCGATGGCCGCCCACCCGCCTCCCAAGTCGGCTCCCACCCACCAACGATACCGGCCATCGATGTCCGGTGCAGAGAGGGCCACAGAGTGGCTCTCTCTGCATTGGATGGCCATGTAAGGTTATTGCAAGATGCCTCCATATCGAGGCATCACTGCAATAACCGGAAAGCAGCTGGAAGCGATCAGGATCGCTTCCAGCTGCTTTCCACACCGAGGACGTGCAGGGTACGTCCTCAGGCGTTAACTGCCTTTTTTTTTTAGGACGTACCCTGCACGTCCTCGGTCATTAAGGGGTTAATCTTGACAGCTACTCCAGCTTCCTCCACCCGCCGCAAAGCCTCTTCCTGGGTCTAAAATGAGGAATCAGGCTTCCTTCAATAACGGCGTTGAATCAGACACTGATTCCCCTAGGGGGGAAGTCGTGATTGGAAGATGACCTATCCATCATTTCTGACATCAGAAATGGCTTGCAAAGACCGGAGGAAGCTGGAGCGGCTGTCAAGTTTAAAAGGTAAGTATTTTCACAACATAAGTGAAATGAAAATTTTGATGAATTAAAGTGCCCCTGTTTTTAATTGAATTTTTGAAAACCGGGCACTTTAGCATTAAAATTTACATTCACTTTAAGGGCCCCTCATTAATGAGGTATTTACACTATAAAATCTGATTCAACCATTTTTCCCTACTACATGTGCCATTATCAGATATTACAAAAATGGTCTAAGAGTATAAACCCTTCCCTTTGTTTATTAAGGAGATTAAGACAGAATCCTGGAGCAACATGTATGTACTGTTTCTTACTTGAACATGCTATTGTGGGACGGAGCATGAACTGTATCACAGCTCTCCTTCTATATCATACAGAGGGGAAGTCCTTTATAAAAGACCCTTTTTCACATAAGGGATTAAGTCTCTCTAAATGGCGAGCAAGCTCAGTGAAATTATTATTACTAAATATAAGAGAGGAGGCAGAGGAGACTTTATATATACGCATCTAACAGTGTTTTCCCACAGAAGATTTGGTAGGGTTGTCTTCAGGTGCAGCTTCAGGTTTCACCATTTGTTCCAGATAAAAGGCTTCTTTTAGTCGAAACGCGTTGAGCTGTATTTTAAATAAAACCTTCAGCTGCACCTGAAGACACCTTTGTGATGATTTTAATAAAAGGCTTATTTTAACTGCAATCTTGTGAGTATAACCAGTTTTTGCGCCTACCACATTGTCTGAAATCTGCTATACTATTGTGAGCTCTTTTATTTTGGAGGTGAAAGCAACAAGGTTGACTCAGAGGACGTGGGCAGCTTGGTTCCCTGGAGGTGACACAGCGCCGCCACTTTCAACACTTTCTGCTTCTATATACGGTTTTTAATAACCGGGGCTGGCAGCGAGCACCTGAAGGGAAGTGCTAACATTGCTTCATACTTTATCCTTTATAATACATGTTCCACCCTGCTTACCCTGCAGCATGCAAAAACATGGCCGAGGTGGCAACCCTATCCACCTTTTGGCTTCAAAAATCTATTTTAAATGCAGATTTCCTTAGGTCAGCAGCTTTTAAGCAGAGCAAAGATTTTACCCTTCAATCCCTGCCATGCATAAAATCTGCAGTGCACTGGCATGAGGAAATCTGTGCTTAAAATGGATATTTGAAGCAAAGAGGTGAGGAATTGTGGAGCTCATCTGCATAACCTAGAATTCTCTGCTCCAGTATCAAAACACTGATAGAAGTTTTCTGTGGTAACATTAGCATATGGGCTATACAATGATCTATGAGTTTTGTGAGTCACTCTTTTCACAGTGGAGGGTTTTTTCCCTTACTCACAATTACTTATTTTAAGACTATTATAGATAGATAGATAGATAGATAGATAGATAGATAGATAGATAGATAGATAGACAGATAGATAGACAGATAGATAGACATAATATACATTATTATTGCGCTTTGTTATATATTATTTTTGTGCCTTGTTGAGTATTTTTTTCTAACATTGCTTCTACAACTGGTAGAGAATATATTTCTAAAGCTGTTCTCCACATCAGTTATGGAGAACTTTAATGCATTTGCAGGAGTCAGTCCGTTATAGGAGAAAATAAATTATACATTTGTAACAAGTCGAATTAATGAGGCATACTATAGGAAATACGACTAAAACAATTTAATTTAACCCTTTTTGGCACACCTGAGCTCCAAGGAGAATGGAAACAGAGTAGGAGAATTTTACAGTTGAACTTGTCCAATTTTAGAGGTATTTTAAATGATAAATAGGGGCATTTATTTGTGTGTTCATTTTTAGGCACAAATGAAGGAGAATAGGAATGATAATTCTTGCCCTAACGGGTTAAAATAAGAGAACACCTTTGAAGACAGCTACAGGAGGAAATATTATAGCACAGTGAGCAGTAACCATGGTATTGTAGATCTGCCCAGCAGTTTAATATACCTTTAAAGGGATATGAAACCCAATTTTTTTATTTCATGATTCAGATAGAGAATGCAATTTTCAGCAACATTCTAATTTATTCCTAAGCTTATATTCCTGGTTTTCAAATAAAGATACCAAGTGAACGAAGAAAATTTGATAATAGAAGTAAATTAGAAAGCTATGATAGGCCCAGGTGCTGCATTAAGACCTCTTCTTTCCTGGGTTCCTAATCTACAGCCACACATGCTAGTAGCTTTTAATAAAACATTCTGAGATGCAATATATAACCATTAGCCATGAGTTTAAACACATAGGTAAATGCAAGCAAGAGTGCAATAATTAAAACACTCAGAGCTTTTCTTTTTACACTTTCATAGCCCTTTAAAAGAAATGTAGCTACTAAGAAAAGAAACATATTTACCTAACACTGAAGGCACAGTGCCAGTAGTCAGTCTAGATTATAACTAGTACGTGCATAATTCACGGAAGCATGCTTTTGGAGAGGAGTGCACCAGAGGCAACTTTGCCTTTGGTGTTTTCAGAAGAAAGCACTGATAGAATGTCCTAAGCAAGCTGCTATTCACAGTATTACAAAAAGTAACTCCTAAGATTAAAGGGATATGAAACCCAAATTTTGTCTTTCATGATTCAGATAGAGCATGCAATTTTAAGCAACTTTCTAATTTACACCGATTATCAATTTTTCTTTGTTCTCATGGTATGCTTTGTTGAATGAGCAGCAATGCACTTACTGGTTGCTGACTAAACACATGGGTTAGCCAATGACAATCGGTATATATATGCAGCCACCAATCACCAGATAGAACCTAGGTTTTTTTTTTGCTCCTGAGCTTTCCTAGATAAACCTTTCAGCAAAAGGATAATAAGAGAAGGAAGCCAATTTAATAAAACAAGTAAATTGGAAAGTTGTTTAAAATTGTGTTCTCTATCTGAATCATGAAAGAAAATTTTGGGTTTCATGTCCCTTTTAGTAGAAGATGGTGAGGAGAAGAAGACACATTCCTGTTCGCTGAGAGAGGCTGAAAAAGGATGAATCTACAATTGAATTTCAGATAAATATTCAGATAAAAAAGTACTATATATATATATATACATATACACACACACACACATATATATGTATGTATATATATAAATATATGGGGTATTTGCAATAGGGGTGGGGATCTTGTAGAGATGTGTTACTGCTTGGGGGGGAATGCCAGAGGGCATAAGATATAGTCAAAGTATTTGTGGAGGGGGAGAAGACCATGCAGGGCACTTTTTCATGGGGGATTGTGTAAGGGTCTGTTTGTGGCGGTGGGGTGTTTTTTGGGTGTTAGGGGGTAATATTGTGAGAAAGGGTAGTTTATTGTAATGGGAGGGATCAGGTCGGAGGCATTTATAGGTTAAATAAAGTGGGAGTAATTGTGTGAGTGGCAATAAGGGTTTAACTGCAGGGGGAGGCCATGGTTTGTACCCTATAACAGCTTCCCAAGGCTTTTCTGAGACAGGCAGGATTAACACTGGACAGCCCTCATCTAGATTGTCCTTTAATTGTTTTTCTTTTGTGATTTCCAATTTACGCCTATTATCAAATTTGCTTTGTTCCCATGATATTCTTGGTTGAAGAGTTACTTAGGTAGATGTCTGGAGCACTACAAGGCAGAAAACAGTGCTGCCATCTAGTGCTCTTGCAAACGGATAACATTCTTGCAAAACTGCTGTCATATAGTGCTCCAGACACGTGCACGCTCCTGAGCTTACATCCCTGCTCTTCAGCAACAGATACCAAGAGAACAAAGAAAATTTGGTAATTGAAGTAAATTAGAAAGTTGTTTAAAATTCCATTCTCTATCTGAATCAATAAAGAAATAAATTTGGGTTTCATGTCCTTTTTAAGGGACATTAAAGAGCAATAACGAAATCCTTTAATATACTAGAACATTGTATTAAACTATTATTTGAACAGAAGCATGTGTTTATGCCCCCAATGTGGTTAAACACATAGTTAAAATCAACTCTAGAATATCCAACACCCATGGCTAGTGAGTGGAAGCTACAGGCATATGGTGACCCCGATTGTCTTAATGGTCATGGTTGGCTCCAGACCAGCAGTACATTGCCTGGCTGAAGCTGACTTTAACAATATGTTTAACCCCTTTGTGTGGGTTATACAGATAGTTATGTCCAAGTAATAGTGCTATAGTAAAATGCTCTAACATTAGAGAAAGTATTACTGCTACTTTATATCCCTTTAAGAGAGATTCATTTTAAAAAAATGTGACATATTTAAGTAAAACAATGTCAAGAAGTAATATATATATATATCAGATAACAAATGGTTAATACAAGCAATAGGGAAGTACTCGAAGAAGTAAAAAATAAACATTTTTCCTAACTGCCTATAGAAACAGAATTTCCAAGAATTGTGTCATCGTCACTTAGTAACCTCAGTCTCAGAGCCTGTAAAGTCTACTCGCAAACATCTCAGATTTTCTGTACTGTACTGGAGTTATTCCTAACACTAAAAACATAGAAATGTATATTAGTTACTTTGGCTGGAAATCTTTTATTTTCTTGTTAACAGTAATTTAAAGAAACAGTAAATTCCTTTAACAAATACATGATAAAAAGACAATGCAATAGCACTTAGTCTGAACTTCAAATGAGTAGTAGATTTTTTTCTGACAAATTTAAAATTTGTGTCTATTTCCACTCCTCCTGAATCATGTGACAGCCATCAGCCAATCACCAATGTGATACAAAATGGGATATAATAACAAATAAAATCATAAAGAAATAATTAATTAATTAATTAATTAATTAAAGTGAATAATAAATCAAGTATATGTCCATTCAAATGATGATCAGATGGTGTACACTTTTAGTCCAATTTTCCCGGAGTTCATGAAGTGGAGGTATAATAAGCTCTTTCAGTGAGCACGCCTGCTTTTATACTAGTAAGTAAAGTTGGTAAACAGTATCCCAATCGTTAGGAAGAGTAAAAGATATTTATTAAAACATATAAAAACAGCACATGAGTTATGGTCCCATACACATATAATAGTATACTTAGTCAAAGTCCAGTCAAGGAACAGTAATTATATACTGCAAGATGGTAACGGATTTTGGGCAACGTTCGTACTGCACCAGACAAGCCCGCTCCATCTATCCGATAAGGAAAAAGGCACTCCTTCTCTGATGTAACTGAATGCGTGCAGAGGTATCACGTGTGTAGTTATCAGACGTACGTTTCGCCGTAGACTGACAGCTTTTTCTAGGATCCAACATTGTACATTTCACCGTAGACGGACGGCTTTTTTTAAGATCCTCACCATTCACCACCCTAGCACTGAGATCAGATAAAAGGATGGCCCTATAGTGCCAATATCTGTGTTAAAGGGACATTCCGGTCAAAATTTAAATGCATATAGATGAATTACATCTTTGAATAGAAACATATTATACATAATTAAATCAATAAATCCCAGCATTCGAGTCTTAGAGATCTTTCATAATTTTTATTCTCCAAAGAAGAGTGTCAAATAGTATACATAATCTGAAGAGTACAAATTCTCGTCCACTCCTATTCACACAAACCCCAACCACCATGCGAATCCGCTCAATTGAGCTGAGTAATATTAGTGAAGTTCATACATTCACACATCATTCAAAGCAAAATAAAAAAAGGAAAATACTCATATATATATATATATACACTCTATACCCCCAAGGCGTTCCAAGGCGGTAATGACCGGCACCACCTGCAAAAATAGCAAAAAAAGAAAAAAAAGTTCTCTCAGCCTTAACAGTGAAAAATCTCTGAGGATTTCTAAATGATCCTTTCAATTAATGCAACTCATATAATGAAACAGTCCTTATGTTAGTGAATGCAGATTGCATTAGTTATTGTGCTTTCACAGTTCAAAAAATGCGCTGTATGTGTGCATATGACAATCCTTTTATCAGTAGATGCAAATTACAATAGTTGTTTTGCTTTCACAATTCAAATATGCGCTGCATGTATACATATACACCAGGAATAAGCTGCTGTGTCTTGTCCACAGTATCAGATTGCTCGTATAGATCTCAGTCGGTTATGACAGAGGAAATATTACTCAATTGATACTCCAACCTCACACCATAGAACTTCACTCACAGTGCACATAGTAACCAACATTGTATAATCATCTTTCATGGTCCTTACTTTGACCTGTTAGTGCATTTTCACTCGTAATGCATAGCGTAGCTTTAACTCTGACAGTCTTATATGTGACTTATTCCAGCAGTTATACACAGCATCAAACATATAACAATGTTACCTGAGTCTTGATTCTCTTACTATCGCGTGCCACTGTGAGACTTGTCACCGTTTGGTGTGGAAATGGAAATCTTCAAACCACTCCGGTCTCATACCCCAATGTCATACCGAACCGTATCTGCCTGAGTCTGTAGCTCGTCCGACACAGAATAAAAGCAGGTGATGGCGGCTAATAGTTCCGAAGCGCGTTTCGGGACTCCGCCCTTTGTCAAGGAATATGCAGGTGTGTCTGTACTCAATCTTAATTGGATACTTCCATACACACCTCTATTACGTCACACATCATTCAAAAACATCCGTATTACAAAACTCTCCACTTTAAGCTCAATCGTGGATTCGTATTATGTCCACGAATATTTCACAATAAAATGCTTCTTAACCTGATAAAGATGTTAATCTGCATTATAATATATTCACAGTCCCAGAGTATATTACTTATTTAAAGCATTTCATTAGCTCCCGGATTTAGTATTCAAAAAACTGTGTAGATATATATCACACTATAACTCTCCCATATTGTATCTATACAGGACCAGAAATGCAGTATATTATCTATTCACTGTATATGCATATCATCAAAGGACAAATCTCTAAGGGTACCCTAGAGAGTTGCTTGTATCTATACATCCCTAATATTTGTATCTACAAACTCGCTGCAACGGACAACCCCAAATATGTCCTAATAGTGATATTCTGCCTATTACATACAAAACTTCTAACAAACGTATAGCTTTCTATCGCAGCATTTTTTTAAATGGAATAGCATCTTCAATTGAACTTATTATGTATGCAGAATTTAACAAGAAACAATTTTTAAAGGGATAATGCACAAAGTGTTCGCATATGCAAATATCTCAATAGTGCATTGTAGACACTTGTATCTCTAAAGTTGTAGTCCCTGGTGTGCTTCTGGAAAGAGCATAACGATCCTAATCAAAGTTATATATGCAAAGGTTATTAAGGAACCTTTTTTAATTCACAATCCAAGGATATATTACTTATTTGCAACATTTCATTATCTCCCGGATTGAGTGTTCAAAAAAAACACTATGCATATATATATCACACTATAACTCTCCCATATTATGTAAAGGGCCAGAAAGGTGGTACGGTTCGGTATGACATAGGGGTATGAGACCGGAGTGGTTTGAAGATTTCCATTTCCACACCAAACGGTGACAAGTCTCACAATGGCACTCGATAGTAAGAGAATCAAGACTCAGGTAACATTGTTACATGCTTGATGCTGTGTATAACTGCTGGAATAAGTCACATATAAGACTATCAGAGTTAAAGCTACGCTATGCATTACGAGTGAGGATGCACTAACAGGTCAAAGTAAGGACCATGAAAGCTGATTATACAATGTTGGTTACTATGTGCACTGTGAGTGAAGTTCTATGGTGTGAGGTTGGATTATCAATTGAGTAATATTTCCTCTGTCATAACCGACTGAGATCTATACGAGCAATCTGATACTGTGGACAAGACACAGCAGCTTATTCCTGGTGTATATGTATACATGCAGCGCATATTTGAATTGTGAAAGCATAACAACTATTGTAATTTGCATCTACTGATAAAAGGATTGTCATATGCACACATACAGCGCATTTTTTGAATTGTGAAAGCGCAGTAACTAATGCAATCTGCATTCACTGACATAAGGACTGTTTCATTATATGAGTTGCATTGATTGAAAGGATCATTTAGAAATCCTCAGAGATTTTTCACCGTTAAGGCTGAGAGAACTTTTTTTTCTTTTTTTGCTATTTTTGCAGGTGGTGCCGGTCATTACCGCCTTGGAACGCCTTGGGGGTATAGAGTGTATATATATATATATGAGTATTTTCCTTTTTTTATTTTGCTTTGAATGATGTGTGAATGTATGAACTTCACTAATATTACTCAGCTCAATTGAGCGGATTTGCATGGTGGTTGGGGTTTGTGTGAATAGGAGTGGACGAGGCATTTGTACTCTTCAGATTATGTATACTATTTGACACTCTTCTTTGGAGAATAAAAATTATGAAAGATCTCTAAGACTCGAATGCTGGGATTTATTGATTTGATATTAGTTTAGAGTAAGGGACCAGACTCTATCCCGTGCATGAGCATATTTTATGTAAGGATTGATATGAAAGGTAGTGCTGTCACTTGATATTAGATATGTGCGATTCGTTTCGGATCGATTCGGAAATTCGGAAAATTCAGCGATTCAAATCGAACCGAATTTCCGAATTAAAATACTGCCGAATTACCGAATAAATCCGAATTACTTCAGATTTATTCGGTAAATTTGGATGGCCATGGATTACACTAGTATTGTACAGTATAAATCTAATCCCACCTAACACTTACCGAAATTCCGAACCGAATCGAACTGAATCCAGCCGAATTTAGTACATAATACTAGTCTAATCCCACCTAACACTTACCGAAATTCCGAATTTCTGAACCGAACCGAATCCAGACGAATTTATTCGAATCCGAATGAATCCGAAACAAAACCGAACCGAATTTATTCGAATCCGAATGAATCCGAAACAAATCCGAACCGAATCGATTTAAATTTTTCCGAATTCGAATCGCTCCGAACCGAAATTCAAAAAAATCTGAATCGATCCGAACCGAACCGAATTTTTTCGCCATGCACATGTCTACTTGATATTGATATTATACATAATGTTTCTAGTAAAAGTTATCACTGTTTTAGTGTTAACATTTTTCTCTGCACGTGCATGTGAAGCATAGCTAGATATTCTCAGTGCACCAGCATTTTAAACACTGCTGCTGCTCAGAGTGCCAGTAGGGCTTGTATCATGTCAGCAATTAACATATTGAGACATTACCAGATGGTACAAGCACCTTAGGCTGTGCTGTGTTTAAAATGCTGGTGCACGGTGCAAGGTTAAATACCATTTTGAAACAGCTATAATTTTTACTAATGCATGTATATAAAAATGCTTCTGTTCAATACCAAAATGCACCCATGTGGTTTCCAATTTTGGATGGAATATCCCTTAAAAGCAATCGTTCTGCGCTCTGATTCCCACACTCCTTGAATTAAGCGTCATCATCCACATGTCTGCTCTGCATCCGGTGCTTGGATAGTGACACCCCTCAGGAAAGAAGCTACAGAGGAACCAATATGCGCATGTGTTGGCCAAAAAAGCTTAAAATGCGCACGTGGACCGCCATGATGTTTCTACCTAGGTAGAACAGCATAACAGGACCGGCATAATGAGGTAAATAATGTATTTGGTGGATTAGTTAAAGGGACACTGAACCCAAATTTTTTATTTCGTGATTCAAATAGAGCATGCAATTTTAAGCAACTTTCTAATTTACTCCTATTATCAATTTGTCTTCGTTCTCTTGCTATCTATATTTGAAAAAGAAGGCATCTAAGCTTTTTTTGGTTCAGTACTCTGGATAGCACTTTTTATTGGTGGATGAATTTATCCACTAATCAGCAATGACAACCCAGGTTGTTCACCAAAAATGGGCCGGCATCTAAACTTGCATTCTTGCATTTCAAATAAAGATACCAAGAGATTGAAGAAAATTTGAAAATAGGAGTAAATTAGAAAGTTGCTTAAAATTTCATGCTCTATCTGAATCACAAAAGAAAAAAAAATTGGGTTCAGTGTCCCTTTAATTTTATTGAGAAATTACAGAAAAATATCAAGAACATTTTAATAGGTACCCATTATAAGCATATGTTATATTTAAAGTCATATAAAACCCCCACAATTATTTTGTGATTCAGACAGAGCATATCATTTAAAAAAAAAAGTTTCTAATTTACTTCTATTATCAAATTTGCTTCATTCACATAGGGCTCGGTTTATCAAGCTACAGCAGACAGGGGCGCTATTTTGCACTCTTGTGCAACGCTGCCCCTGCCCGCACACAGCCAATCACGCGCAGTCATGAGCTGTCAATCTCCCCAGTCGGACGACACCGGGGAGATTGAAATTCTACACCTAAGAGGTGGAGAAGAGTTAGGGAAGCAGCGGTCTGATGACCGCTGCTTGATAAATACGGACTGCAGCTTAGAACCTGCAGTCATAGGCAGGCGAAGGCTAGCGAAGCCTTTGATAAATCAACCCCATAATAGTCAGTGTTGAAGAGATACCTAGGTAGGAATCTGGGGCACTTTATGGCAGGAAATAGTGTTGCCCTCTAGTGCTTTGCAAATGGATAACATTCTTGCAAAACTGCTGCCAAATAATGCTCCAGACATGGGCAGGCTACTGAGTTTACATTCCTGCTTTTTAACAAAAGATGCCAAGACAACGAAAAAAAATTTGATTATAGAAGTAAATTAGAAAGTTGTTTAAAATCCCATGCTCTATCTGAACCATGAAAGAAAAATTTTGGGTTTCATATCCCTTTAAAGAAGTTTCAAAACAGAAAAAGAACATGTTTGCGTTTCCTATCCCTTTAATTCACCTCCATGCATTTAATTATAGAGCAGTGTAATGTGTTTTTGAATGCACAAGCATTAATATTTAATACCAGGCTTTCAATAGAGTTAAATGAGAAAGCAGTATTTCAAATTGTGCTTATATGTAATACTTGAGTGACAACTTGTAATATGAGGACAATTACAGATTCCCCATAACAGTAAAGAGTGCACTAAATAAGCATTGTGTGTATTAAAAAGGCTTTGGATAAATATTTTAACTAACAGCTTGTAACACCCTATTCTGAATGCAAAATAACCCATCTCCACCCATAAATGCTATCACTGCTTTTAGTAAGAGTTTTTTTGATGTGCGTGTGCACGAGAAGCATATCTAAATTTGCTTCATGCACCAGCATTTTAAACAGTATGTCTACTCAGAGATCTGGCTGTGTCTCGTATTGCATTGACAATGACTCACTGGTTTTCAAACCTAACCTCAGGCCTTCCCAATAGACCAGATTTTTTCTTTCGTGATTCAGATAGAGCATTCAATTTTAAGCAACTTTCTAATTTACTCCTAGGGGCCGATTTATCAACCCATTAATCGGCCCCAATGCATCTGTTTAACGCTCGCCAGAAACAGGCGTTAAGAAGCAGCTGTTATAAGACCGCTGCTCCTAAACTCGTCCGACACCTCTGAGGCGGCGGACAGCAATCCACCCAATCGCATACGATCGGGTTTATTAACACCCCTGCTAGCAGCCGATTGGCCTCCAATGTGCAGGGGGCGGCATTGCACAAACATTTCTAGTGATATGCTTGTGCAATGATAAATGTCGACAGCGTATGCTGTCAGTATTTATCGATGTGCGATAGACATGATCTGCTACAGCAGATCATGTCCGCCCGCACATTGATAATTCGGCCCCCTATTATCAATTTTCCTGGATAGCGCTTGTTTATTGGTGGCTATATTTAGCAACCAATCAGCAAGTGCTACCCAGGTGCTGAACCAAAAATTGGCTGGTTCCTAAGCTTTACATACCTGCTTTTCAAATAAAGATGCAAAGAGAACAAAGAAAAATGTATAATAGGAGTAAATGAGAAAGTTGCTTAGAATTGCATGCTCTATCTGAATCATGAAAAAAAATTATTGGGTTTCATATCCCTTTAATTAATTAATGATTGGAATTATTTTTTTCTGTGCATTTTTGCATTCATTTATACATAACCCCTGGGTTTTGGAAATCCCAGGTAATTTTTTCAGATACTCAGACATTAATTGATTGAAAGAAAAAGCAATAATTACTGGAAGTTCTTTTGGATGGCTTTTAAGCATTATAGCCCTCTCCATATTCATGAAAGGCTATTGCGGTTATGAATCTGCAGCTTGTTTAACTTGATAAGTATGTTGAGAGCATTTCATTTTCATGTTCCTTTCTTCACAGCCATCATTACGGTCAACACCAGTGGCGACTAGACTTGAAGGGATATTAAACACAAATTTTTTTCTTTCATGATTCAGGTAGAGCATGCAATTGTATACAACTTTCTAATTTACTCCTATTATCATTTTTTCTTTGTTCTCTTGCTATCTTTATTTGAAAAAACAGAAATATAAGCTAAGAAGCCAGCCCATTTTTGGTTCAGCACCTGGGTTGTGCTTACTGATTGGTACTCACCAATCAGCAAGTGCTTTCCAGGGTGCTGAACAAAAAATGGGCCGGCTTCTTAGCTTAGAGTTCTGCTTTTTCAAATAAAGATGGCATGACAACGAAGAAAAATTAATAGAAGTGAATTAGAAAGTTGCTTAAAATTGCATGATCTATCTGAATCATGAAAGAACAAATTTGGGTTTAGTATCCCTTTAAAGGGACATAAAAAACGGTCAGATTATGAGTTTTGCGTTATGAGCGGATCTGTACTAACTTGCAAGTTATTTCCACCGTTCACCTTTAATAGCGCTGCTATTACAGGTTTGCAAAAACCCGGCGTTAGCAGGCAATATGGCAGCGTTGAGCTCTATACCGCACACAAATACCAGCGCTGCTTTGAGCTGGTTTTACGTCCTCGTGCACCATATCCCCATGGACATCAATGGGGAGAGCTGGCTAAAAAAAAGCCTAACACCTGCAATAATGGAGCGTAAAGCTCCGTAACGCAGCCCCATTGATTCCTATGGGGAAAGAAAAGTTATGTTTACACCTAACACCCTAACATAAACCCCGTGTCTAAACACCCCTAATCTGCCGCCCCCGACATTGCCGATGCCTACATTATGTTTTTAACCCTTAATCTGCTGCCCCCGACATCGCCGCCACCTACCTACACCTATTAACCCCTAATCTGCCGCCCCTAATGTCGCCGCCACCTACCTACACTTATTAACACCTAATCTGCTGCCCTCAATGTCGCCGCCACCTACCTACACTTATTAACCCCTAATCTGCCGTCCCCAATGTCGCCGCAACCTACATAAATTTATTAACCCCTAATCTGCCGCCCCCAACGTTGCTGCCGCCGCCACTATACTAGAGTTATTAACCCCTAAACCTCTGGCCTCCCACATCACTAACACTAAATAAATATATTAACCCCTAAACCTAACCCTAAGTCTAACCCTAACCCTAACTTTAATATAATTAAAATAAATCTAAATAAAACTTACTATCATTACCTAACTAATACCTATTTAAAACTAAATACTTACCTGTAAAATAAACCATAAGCTAGCTACAATATAACTAATAGTTATTAACCCCTAATCTTCCGCCCCCAACGTCACCGCCACTATACTAAAGTTATTAACCCCTAAACCTAACCCTTAGTCTAACCTTAACACCCACTAACTTTAATGTAATTAAAATAAATCTAAATAAAACCTACTATTAATAACTAAATAATTCCTATTTAAAACTAAATACTTACCTGTAAAATAAACCATAAGCTAGCTACAATATAACTAATAGTTACATTGTAGCTATCTTAGGTTTTATTTTTATTTCACAGCTAAGTTTGTATTTATTTTAACTAGGTAGACTAGTTAGTAAATGGTTATTAACTATTTACTAACTACCTAATTAAAATAATTACAAATTTACCTGTAAAATAAAACCTAACCTGAGTAACACTAACACCTAACATTACACTACAATTAAATAAATTACATTAATTAAAAACAATTAACTAAATTTAAAAAAAAACACTAAATTACACAAAATAAAAAAGAAATTATCAAATATTTAAACTAATTACACCTAGCTAAACTAAACTGCCAATAGCTCTTAAAAGGGCATTTTGTCGGGCATTGCCCCAAAGAAATCAGCTCTTTTACCTGTAAAAAAAATACAAATAACCCCCCAACAGTAAAACCCACCACCCACACAACCAAACCCCCCAAATAAAATCCTATCTAAAAAACCTAAGCTCCCCAATGCCCTGAAAAGGGCATTTGGATGGGCATTGCCCTTAAAAGGGCATTTAGCTCTTTTTCTGTGCCCAAAACCCTAATCTAAAAATAAATCCCACCCAATAAACCCTTAAAAAAACCTAACACTAACCCCTAAGATCCACTTACAGTTTTTGAAGACCGGACATCCATCATCATCAACCCGGGAGAAGTCTTCATCCAAGCGGGCAGAAGTCTTCAACGAAGCCGGGAGAAGTCTTCATCCAAGCGGCAAGAAGTCATCCTCCAGGCGGGCAGAAGTCTTCATCCACACGGCATCTTCTATCTTAATCCTTCCGACGCAGAGCGGCTCCATCTTCAAGACATCCAGCGCAGAGCATCCTCTTCATACGGTCCCACTGAAGGTTCCTTTAAATTATTTCATCCAAGATGGTGTCCCTTGAATTCCAATTGGCTGATAGAATTCTATCAGCCAATCGGAATTAAAGGTGAAAAAATCCTATTGGCTGGCTGATTTTTTCACCTTTAATTCCGATTGGCTGATAGAATTCTATCAGCCAATCAGAATTCAAAGGACGCCATCTTGGATGACATCATTTAAAGGTACCTTCAGTGTACGGTTGGGACCGTATGAAGAGGATGCTCCGTGCCGGATGTCTTGTAGATGGAGCCGCTCCGTGTTGGAAGGATGAAGATAGAAGATGCCGTCTGGATGAAGACTTCTGCCCGCCTGGAGGACGACTTCTTGCCGCTTGGATGAAGACTTCTCCTGGCTTCATTGAGGATGGATGTCCGGTCTTCAAAAACTGTTATTGGATCTTCGGCGGTTAGTGTTAGGTTTTTTTAAGGGTTTATTGGGTGGGTTTTATTTTTAGATTAGGGTTTTGGGCACAGAAAAAGAGCTAAATGCTCTTTTAAGGGCAATGCCCATCCAAATGCCCTTTTCAGGGCAATGGGGAGCTTAGGTTTATTTATATAGGATTTTATTTGGGGGGTTTGGTTGTGTGGGTGATGGGTTTTACTATTGGGGGGTTGTTTGTATTTTTTTTTTTTACAGGTAAAAGAACTGATTTCTTTGGGGCAATGCCCCGCAAAAGGCCCTTTTAAGGGCTATTGACAGTTTAGGCTAGGGTTTTTTATTTTGGGGGGGCTTTTTTATTTTGATAGGGCTATTAGATTAGGTGTAATTAGTTTAAATATTTGATAATTTCTTTTTTATTTTGTGTAATTTAGTTAATTGTATTTAATTAATGTAATTTATTTAATTGTAGTGTAATGTTACGTGTTAGTGTAAGACAGGTTAGGTTTTATTTTACAGGTAAATTTGTATTTATTTTAGCTAGGTAGTTATTAAATAGTTAATAACTATTTAGTAACTATTCTACCTAGTTAAAATAAATACAAACTTAGCTATGAAATAAAAATAAACCCTAAGCTAGATAAAATGTAACTATTAGTTATATTGTAGCTAGCTTAGGGTTTATTTTATAGGTAAGTATTTAGTTTTAAATAGGAATTATTTAATTACTGATAGTAATTTTTATTTAGATTTATTTTAATTATATTAAAGTTAGGGGTGTTAGGGTTAGGGTTAGGTTTAGGGGTTAATAACTTTAGTATAGTGGCGGCGGTGACGGGGGTGGCAGATTAGGGGTTAATAATATTTAACTAGTGTTTGCGATGCAGGAGTCCGGCGGTTTAGGGGTTAATATGTTTATTATAGTGGTAGCGATGTCGGGAGCGGCAGATTAGGGGTTAATATTTTTATTATAGTGTTTGCGATGCGGGAGGGCCTCGGTTTAGGGGTTAATAGGTAGTTTATGGGTGTTAGTGTACTTTGTAACACTTTAGTTATGAGTTTTATGCTACAGATTTGTAACGTAAAACAAATAACTACTGACTTTAGATGGCATTACGGATCTTGTGGTTATAGAGTGTACCGCTCACTTTTTGGCCTCCCAGGCACAACTCGTAATACCGGCGCTATGGAAGTCCTATTGAAAAAGGACTTTTTGAAATGTGCGATAGTTATATTGCGTTATGGCCAAAAAAGTGTGCGGTACAGCTATACCTTCAAGACTTGTCATAGCAGCGGTAGTGAAAAAGCAGCGTTATGAGGCTTTTTCACTCATAACGCAAAACTTGTAATCTAGCTGAATATGTTTATGTTATGATTCAGATAGAGTGTACAATTTTAAACACTATGCCAATTTACTTCTATTATCAAATTTGCTTCATTCTCTTGTTATCCTTTGTTGAAGGAGCAGTTCTGGGAGCTAGTTGAACACACTGGGTGAGCAAATAAAAAGAGATATCAATGCGCAGCCACCAATCAGCAGCTAGCTCCCAGTAGTGCATTGCTGCTCCTGGGCCTACCTAGGTATCCTTTTTAACAAAGCATACCAAGAGAATAAAGCAAATTAGATAACAGAAGTACATTTGAAATTGCTCTATCTGAATAATAAAAGTTTAATTTTGACTTTTATGATTCCCTTTTAAGGTGCATTAACAATGATGTAAAATAAATTGCTTAAAGGGACACTGAACCCAAATTTTTTCTATCGTGATTCAGATAGAGCATGCAATTTTAAGCAACTTTCTAATTTACTCCTATTATCAAATTATTTTCATTCTCTTGGTATCTTTATTTGAAATGCAAGAATCTAAGTTTAGATGCCGGCCCATTTTTGGTCAACACACTGT
Source organism: Bombina bombina (assembly GCF_027579735.1). Lineage (NCBI taxonomy): Eukaryota > Metazoa > Chordata > Amphibia > Anura > Bombinatoridae > Bombina > Bombina bombina. The sequence continues at coordinate 129,717,944 of NC_069509.1, read as the reverse complement.
GTTGTTCTTGCTGATTGGTGGGTAAATTCATCCACCAATAAACAAGTGCTTTCCATGGTCTGAACCAAAAAATAGCTTAGATGCCTTCTTTTTCAAATAAAGAAAGCAAGAGAATGAAGAAAAATTGATAATAGGAGTAAATTAGAAAGTTGTTTAAAATTTCATACTCTATCTGAATCATGAAAGAAAAAATGTGGGTTCAGTGTCCCTTTAAAGGGACATGAAACCCAAATTATTTCTTTCATGGTTTAGAGAGAACATGCAATTTGAAACAACTTTCTTCTTCTATAATCAAATTAGCTTCATTCTCTTGATATCCTTTGTTGAAAATCATATTTAAATAGGCTTCAGTAGCTGCTGATTGGCTCACCCATGTGCATTGCTATTTCTTCAACAAAGGATATCTAAAAAGTGAATCAACAGATATATAGAAGTTAATTGGAATGTTGTTTAAAATTGTATTCTCTATCTGAATCATGAAAGAACAATTTGGGGTTTCATGTCCCTTTAAGATTCTTCTAAGATATATGAGTGAGAACCTAAATTCAATAATTCAAGCAAAAGATTATGCTTTCAGGAATGACAACATTTCATCCTTTGAGGACCCAAAATATGTAACACAGAGCTTGGGGCAGATATTTGGCAGTTCTATATCTCTTTAAGAGAAACCAGAATATAAATGAAGGAATGAGGGAAAACAAGACTGATATTTTATATTTGGACTATCTTAGAAATTGTATTTGTTTGATATTGTATCATCTTTGTACTTTTATCTTTTGTACCCATGGACAACTCTATGGAATGTATTGGCACTTTATAAATAAAGTATAATAATAATAGGTACTATAGATATATACCATCATATATATAGTGTTAGGGCCAGTCTATATTGGGGCACCTTGTAAGTGGTGACTGGCTAAGCAAAATATAGCCATATTGTGTGACTAAGATCCCAATTTTATTTAAAAAGAATAGTTGTCTCTTGATGTTGTTTGCAGGCATTTTTTTGCAGCAGTTCAAAAAATATGTTGTGCTTTTGAAAATGGATGTGTGCCGATACCTTTTTGTTTGTGTAATTACTGGGTCATATTGGCAGCACTCGCAAAGTTGTATATATAAACTTTTTGTAAGGTGTGCTAAAAAAAATAATTTTGTATCTGTATTTATATATATATATATATAATCGAAATACGTATTTATGAATAAATACATATTCTTCTATGTGAAGAACATTGCAATATGACTCATATTTTCATGCCGATAGCGTATGCCCCATAGAACTCAATGGAGAAAAAAAGTGGAAAAAAAACCTAGCACTGATCTCATATTCTCAAGTGCGCACTAGAGAATATGCGATCAGTGTTAGGTTTTTTTTCCACTTTTTTTCTCCATTGAGTTCTATGGGAGAATACGCTATCGAGCATGCGATATTGTACGTTCGGCTTTTTGCAGGTATCGGGTCAGCGCGCAACCGAAAACGGTTTACTTTCAACTAGTAGTAGGAGCACTACCCTAAGCGCAAAAAGCTTACTTCTAGCGGAATTAGCGATCAAGCGGGTGCTTTAAATACCGCTCTACTTGTATTCTGGCCCTTTATTTTTTACGGCCTTACATGCTTTTTGTAAGCAGGAGGGAGATATCGTAGTCCTTCGAGAACCACATTTTTTGAATCATTAAAAAGCCTATAATATTTCACTAACCATTTTAGACTTATTTGTAATAAACACAAAGGGGGTTACAATTCCATTCAGAAGGCTACGTTCTATGCTTTGTGGATTTACTGACTGTCCTATTGCCGTGTTGGTCTATTTATTTACAAAGCTTTAATCAAAGGATCCTTCTTTTGTCAAATGATTCCTCAAATTTTGACTGTTCAGAAGGTAGTAACATTAGTTAGAGGTGACTTTAATGCTCTGCTAAATCCTTCATTTTATTGTTCTCTCAATAAATCATAGGTTTTTAAACTCACTATTAAGAAAATCAGGGACGCCTGGAAATTATACCAACTGCTTTATACCTGGCGAGTACTCTGCTCCCCCTCTCGCAATTGCTCATTCTATTTTTATTCACCTAATAGGTTACATTATTTTATGTTGGACTAAGAAAATATAATTTACTCTGCATGGCAAATATTAACCAGATTTCTTATTCTGATTATACATAAATCTTAGTAGAGCTGGAATAGCTGTTAAACCTCACTGTTTCTGTAGAGACTACATAACCATTGTCTTACTAAATGACTACCAATTGACTGTTGTTTAGATTTGTATTTTTCAGAACATTCTCCTTCTGATACTGATTTATAAACATAGTGATAACACATAAATGTGTGCTTAGAGGTGAATTCCTCATAGTGAATGTGAAAAATAAGCACTGAGAATTTTGCTAACTAAAAGTACTGAACACGGGGGGCGGAGCTAACTGGAGATGAGTGAAGACGTGGGGAAAGAGAGCTCCCGACCAAAATAGTTTTTATATTCTCAATTTGGCTCACTTAAATACATAAACCAGCAGACAAACAGCTTAAAGTGAAAGTAAATCCTAGTGTTGTACAAACGCTAGGATTTACTATTGAAACAAATAAAGGGCACTTTCATTCATGAAGTATACAATACTTCATGTAGAAAGCTCCTTTATTTGATTCAACCGATCGCCGCTCTTAGCTCCTACAGCAGCGCACGGCTAAAAAAAAATTTGGATAAGAGGTGACGTTTTCACCTCTTAGCCAATAGCCGTGCGGTAAATCCGGCTTGGCGCCCATGGGAGCCGGATTTAACGCACGGCTATTGGCTAAGAGGTGAAAACGTCACCTCTTATCCAAAAAATTTTTTAGCCGTGGGCTGCTGTAGGAGCTAAGAGCGGCGATCGATTGAATCAAATAAAGGAGCTTTCTACATTAAGTATCTTATACTTCATGAATGAAAGTGCCCTTTGTTTCATTAGTACAAACGCTAGGATTTACTTTCACTTTAAATCAGAAGATATCCTGCACTCATCGCACAGCAACTAAAAACTGCAGACTTCACATAGTGGTCGTAACCTAGCTGCTAAAAACACACAGCGGAAAAGAGCAACCTAGCTTGTATGACGCTAGAGAGCCAGAACACTAGAGAAAGCGCTAACTAGGAAGCGGATCGCTCATTGAAGTGTCCCAAACTTTAGGAAACAGGATAACTGATGTTAAAATAAGATCGCAAGACAACCTGCAGAGCATATAAGTTTTGACGCTAATGGCCGCCAAATCAGTTCAGCCCGCAATGAAGAGCCCCTAAGATTCTGGAATCAACGTTCAGTCACAATACAGAGGTGAGAGACTTTCACCTTACGTCTATCGTACATTGAACAATAGCAGACCACAATAACGCAAAACCATTTAGTGGACTGAAAACATATATTAGTCTTTAACGGAGCTAATTAAACCTACGTGTTAGCTGCAAGCCACAGTATAACCCTTCCTTCACTCTCCCCACCAGTATCACATGGAGTAACAGAATAGATATATCATCCCTACCTGTGAGCAGAGGGGTGTCTTATGTATAGTTTCACCTGATAATAAGCAGTTTTTCACCACTGCACATTCAAGTTCACTGGCAGGTTTCTCATAACTTAGTATGGAGTCGCAACTAATCAGCATGCTTCAAGCATTACTCTCCTCACTGGACAACCACACATATACCCTTAAACATGAGATAAAAGGGGCTTTTAATAGTTCTCAGAGTAAAACAGAGGGGCCTACAGTGAGAGCTGAGGACAGCAACTTGACCATCTCAAATTTAGTAAATCCATCTTGTGAAGCTAACAAGCCTTGGGGAAGAGCCACTATTGGTGATCACATTGAGGAAACAGTGAATGTTGGGGGGACTTTCGCTGGGGGTCCCTTGCAGAATGTGGAGATGACATGCTTGGACCAAGCCCAACCTAACCTGGTCTCTGCTTATAGACCTGATGAATGAAACTTGCTCAAGATAGTGCAGGAGGTCTTTGGAATAGCTACCAGTTATGGTTACAGTTGGGAACATAATCCATTACACTTTCAGAAGATGGTTCCCAGTAATGACTCACAGCAACAAGAGAGGATCAGCTATATTAGGATCGGAGTGGGTTAACTCTACTGAGCTCCTCACTACTCTCAGTATACCAGCTACAGTCAGACACAACTCCTTTTAAATTTACAGTTGTTGCTGTTGCCTTATGTTTCTGATCTGATTAGTTTATGAGTACATTTTCTGTGTTATTAGATATTTATCTTTAAAGTTATATTATACCTCTCCATATGTTTGCATTACATAGGTGTTTTCGGAGGGTAAGGAGTGAGGTTCTTATTATCAAGAGTATGCCTTTATTGTAGTACTATAGAAATACTCACTACATACCATGATATAGTACCCCTATGAGACTTAGCCTGATATTGCTTTATAGTCTTTTTCCCTTTTTTATGCTTGTGTATTATGTTCAGGAACTTGTATTAACTGATCTAGACCTTTGTTCTTTCATAATGCCAATTGTTATTTAATGCTAGTTGGGAGATATCCATACAGTCTTACCTAAGGCAAGCTGAGTTCCTATTACTACTTGACATACTCTCATATATAGCACAAACTTTTTATCCCCTAGAACCTCTGGTTAGTATCTATCAGACACCACACAATCAACTGTTTGGTTACACTTCTACACTTTGTGATACATGGGTGCTGTCTGCGGCCGGGACATCATTTCATATTCTTACTAACTTATGTAACCTTATCTTATATTGAACATAAACTATTCTTTATTTAGCCCCTAGGAGGCAATATTCCCACAAAGGTACTCAATCCCATCTTAATAACCCCACCTTAGTTGCAACTAATCTCATAATAGTCTCATTTAGAAGTCCTAATATATTATAAACAGTGTCTGACTACCCCTAACTTGCAGATTTCGACTTTTGCAGACATCTTGGTGAGACACACTTTCTCTGCCACTTATATTTTAGAAGCCCTAAGATAACACTCCTGTCATAATGCAAAAGCCAGCATATTCTCCTTAGCTCCTTTTTTTTTTTTTTTTTTTTTTTTAAATGTTTTTATTAAAGGTTTTGCAAAAATATAACATAACAATTGGGGACTCGCAGGACCCCTTTTTCAGTGATGGTAATAAACAGATTATTGGGTCATAGGACCCGTCACAGAAAGATCCGCACATTGGAAAAATAGAAAATAAGTAAAAATACAGCAGGGCACTTTAGCTGGTATGTTTTGAGTGTAAAAAAAAAAAAAAAAAAGAAAACAAAAACAAAAAACAAGGGCGAGGGATGGGAGGGGGGGGGGGGTTCATATGTGTGTGGGGGGGGAAGGGGAGACTGAATTATCGTCAGTGTTTCTAGGCGCCTGTATACCATACTTATTAGCTAGAATGGTCAGGTTGATAGCTGTCAGGTTAAGCGTCAGTCGTCAGGGCCTGTGGGCGCCAAAAAGTGTCATGATCATTCTTCCAATCGGCCCAGGCCATCTCAAACAAATCAGACTTATTAAGGTCAAAATATATTGGCTTTTCCATGGTGTATAGATAGGCCATTGTGTGGATAATATCCTGCCAGCTAGGAGGAACGTCCGTTTTCCAAGCCTTAGCTATGTTGGTCTTGATTGAGGCCAGAAGGTAGACACCGAAAATACTCTGGTGTCTAGGCAGTTTGTGTAAATCTAAATGAAGGAGGGCAAGCGCCGGATCAGCAGAAACTCTAATGCCATAATCTAAAAGGGTACGAATTCCTCTTTCCCATAATGGTTTAATGATGGGGCATTCCTTAGCTCCTTTTAATATATGCATTTAATATCCCTAACTAGAAATTTCCGTAAATATCACACACTAAAAAATATTAATATCTCCGTCCCCATATACTAACATGGGCCCCCTGAGGGCTACATCCAATGTAACAATGTTCGAACGTTAGCTATACTATTATATCCTACTTTTATATATTATACTCCAAGTGGTGTTTACCCACTGAATTGGCCAAGCTGATACTACATATCTTGGTTCCACTTTGAGATAGGACCTTAAATTTTAAGATAAAGCAGACGGGGCATTCTATTTATTTAGCTGCTGTCTCATACCTAATTATAATAAGGGTTTATCAAGTGTTCTTGGCACCTTACCTGTAGTGTCTCATTAGCTCTCTCAGACGGAGAGGTGGGACAGACTAATAAAGTAGGTTCTATTTAGTCATTGTTATATATAACTACATTTTATTAGATAAAGCGTTCTATATCCTTGTTACTAAGCCTACTGTTTTGAGATATATCTTACCTACCTGACCTAAAAAGCAGTGCCTACAGTTTAATTCTTAAAATGAGATAGGTTTACTATAAACCAGTTTGTACATATGCCCCTTCCCTTTATGCTAATTGGGCGCATTTAACTTAGTAAACAAAATAATAGTAAAGTGACGTATAGCGTGGCACTATATTCCAGTTTATATTGTTATTTTTTTTGCACTCCTAGCTCCCATAGTACTTGTTCATCAATCTGCCCCCCCCCCCCTTAATTTCAAGCGGTGTTTACCCCCTGATAATATCCCTACTTATCTACCTACTAAGTGTCATTAGACCCAATACGGTCTTCAATTTGACTAACATGCCTAACCAGTGTTTCCAATATCAAAGAGCCCATAAGTGGCCAGCTCATTAGTCACTCATAAAAGCAATCATAACTTTAAAATGGAGGTTTCAGATGTTTATATTTTAACATTCATTTTGTCTTCTGTATACATCATTGTATTGTTTTCCATGAAAATGTTGTCATTTATGCCATGATTGCACAGTTATTCACAGTACATACATTGTGCGGATGACAACCATGTGTCATCCTGGAGGGGGGGGCTGCTTTTGGAGCTCATTGTAGCCCCCCTGCACTTTTACCTAATCCCTGGTGGTCTAGGGTTCCGGTTTCGCCTGGGGAATCCGTGGATGCCTGTGACTGGTGGCATCACCAAGCCCCAGAAATCCGGAGGTGCCAGGAAGATGAAGGAAGGGGTTGGCGTTTAAATCCTTCAGTCTTAACTCCCTTAAGTCCTAGAAACCTCCAAGACCCACAGTTTGAAAGGTAATTTCATGCATTTTCAAATGAATGGGGGGGGGGGGGGGGAATAAGATCACACAAGTTTTAAGCACAGCATATTCTCTATCTCCTCTAACAGGCCATCAAAAAGGCCTAGAGACCCCCAAGACCTCTTGTTTTAAAGCCCCCAAGTCCTTCTTTAGAATATAGCACCTATATAAGTTGTAGTAGCCAGGTCATCACTGTAGCATTAGTGATCACCTGGTGTGAATAAATGTGCATTTATTTGCGCAGAGGCTGATGGGAGCCCCTATGTGCAGATAAAAGTAACATAACTATATTGAAAGGCCCTTTTTTTAAAAAAATATATTCTTTATTAAGATTTTCAAGATTACAAGTCATCAATACAATAACATAAAATAAATAAAAGAAAAGTCACATTGTCTCATATTATAACATTTTCAGCATCCATTTTAAGATACAAGATAATCACAGAGGTTAAAAGTATATTAATATAACTGTGTTGGTTATGCAAAACTGGGGAATGGGTAATAAAGGGATTATCTATCTTTTAAAACAATAAAAATTCTGGTGTAGACTGTCCCTTTAACAGGAGCAAATGAGAAATTTAATTTAAATTGCATGCTCTATCTGAATCATGAAAGAAAAAAATGTTGGTTTAGTGTCCCTTTAAACTACCCACAAACAGCTGTAACAAGTGTTAAAATGTGTTCTTTTAGATTAAATAAATAAAACTTACATTTAAGAATATTTCTAATGGATACATCAGTAAGCCCCCATAACGGAGTACGACAAAGGAAAGGGGGACCTGACTGTGAGTAGTTAAAGTAATGGATATAGGTGTTTTAATTTGTTATGTTAAAACAGACATCCTCAAACTTGGCTCTCCAGAGGTTTTGGAACTATATTTCCCATGATGCTCAGCCAGCATATCAGCTGGCTGAGCATCATGGGAAATGTAGTTCCAAAACCTCTGGAGGGTCAAGTTTGAGGATGTCTGTGTTCAAGGGACATGAAAGTCAAATTTAAACTTGAATAATTCAGATACAGAATGTAATTTTAAGACACTTTTAAATTGCTTCCATTACCAAATGTACTTGTACATATGCTCAGCAGCAGTGATACACTAATGACAGCTAGTTGGTGATCGATGGCTACACATATGCCTCTTGTCATTGGCTCACCAGATGTGGTCAGCTATCTCCCAGTAGTGCATTACTTACTGCTTACTATTCTAACACTACTTGAATGCCCCATTAATATTAAGTTTCTTTAGTGTGGGTTGGGGACGTGAAAAAACACAGATGCTGCATAAGATGCACATTAGGATTTACCTTTTGGTGTTTTTTTGAACAAAGGATACCAAGAGAAATAGGTCAATTCAATAAGAGATGTCAATTAAAACTTTTTATTTTAATTGTGCATCCTCTCAAAATCATGAATTTTTCATTTTGACTTCTATGTCTCTTTAATACATAGGGCAGATGGCTAGCCAACAAAAGAAAATAGAATTTTTAAAATATATATATAATTATGGTCCTCTGCGCATGGACGGACAGTCTGAAAGCCAATTTCACAATATGTCACTAAAAATGTTACCTGCTTTTATATTTTGCTACAGTGAACAGCATCCCTTTTTCCAATCTCCCCCGCAGCGGATAGCCCTGTCAATCTTTTCAGGGAAGTGACCATTCCTGAACATCATTATTCAGTAAGGGCCTTTCATCTCTATAACCATTTTGAATACATATATATATATATATATATATATATATATACATACACAGTATGTAGCTATATATATATATATATATATATATATATATACACATACACAGTATGTAGCTATATATATATATATATATATATATATATATATATATATATATATATATACAGTATATACAGGGAGTGCAGAATTATTAGGCAAGTTGTATTTTTGAGGATTAATTTTATTATTGAACAACAACCATGTTCTCAATGAACCCAAAAAACTCATTAATATCAAAGCTGAATAGTTTTGGAAGTAGTTTTTAGTTTGTTTTTAGTTATAGCTATTTTAGGGGGATATCTGTGTGTGCAGGTGACTATTACTGTGCATAATTATTAGGCAACTTAACAAAAAACAAATATATACCCATTTCAATTCTTTATTTTTACCAGTGAAACCAATATAACATCTCAACATTCACAAATATACATTTCTGACATTCAAAAACAAAACAAAAACAAATCAGTGACCAATATAGCCACCTTTCTTTGCAAGGACACTCAAAAGCCTGCCATCCATGGATTCTGTCAGTGTTTTGATCTGTTCACCATCAACATTGCGTGCAGTAGCAACCACAGCCTCCCAGACACTGTTCAGAGAGGTGTACTGTTTTCCCTCCTTGTAAATCTCACATTTGATGATGGACCACAGGTTCTCAATGGGGTTCAGATCAGGTGAACAAGGAGGCCATGTCATTAGATTTTCTTCTTTTATACCCTTTCTTGCCAGCCACGCTGTGGAGTACTTGGACGTGTGTGATGGAGCATTGTCCTGCATGAAAATCATGTTTTTCTTGAAGGATGCAGACTTCTTCCTGTACCACTGCTTGAAGAAGGTGTCTTCCAGAAACTGGCAGTAGGACTGGGAGTTGAGCTTGACTCCATCCTCAACCCGAAAAGGCCCCACAAGCTCATCTTTGATGATACCAGCCCAAACCAGTACTCCACCTCCACCTTGCTGGCGTCTGAGTCGGACTGGAGCTCTCTGCCCTTTACCAATCCAGCCACGGGCCCATCCATCTGGCCCATCAAGACTCACTCTCATTTCATCAGTCCATAAAACCTTAGAAAAATCAGTCTTGAGATATTTCTTGGTCCAGTCTTGACGTTTCAGCTTGTGTGTCTTGTTCAGTGGTGGTCGTCTTTCAGCCTTTCTTACCTTGGCCATGTCTCTGAGTATTGCACACCTTGATGTTGCAGCTCTGAAATATGGCCAAACTGGTGGCAAGTGGCATCTTGGCAGCTGCACGCTTGACTTTTCTCAGTTCATGGGCAGTTATTTTGCGCCTTGGTTTTTCCACACGCTTCTTGCGACCCTGTTGACTATTTTGAATGAAACGCTTGATTTTTCGATGATCAAGCTTCAGAAGTTTTGCAATTTTAAGAGTGCTGCATCCCTCTGCAAGATATCTCACTATTTTTGACTTTTCTGAGCCTGTCAAGTCCTTCTTTTGACCCATTTTGCCAAAGGAAAGGAAGTTGCCTAATAATTATGCACACCTGATATAGGGTGTTGATGTCATTAGACCACACCCCTTCTCTTTACAGAGATGCACATCACCTAATATGCTTAATTGGTAGTAGGCTTTCGAGCCTATACAGCTTGGAGTAAGACAACATGCATAAAGAGGATGATGTGGTCAAAATACTAATTTGCCTAATAATTCTGCACTCCCTGTATATATATATATATATATATATATATATACAGTATATAGCATCTTAAAATATACATATATACACACGCACACTATATAGCTGTATATATACACACACACACAGACAGTATATAGCTATATATATATATATATATTCTGTATACACACTATATAGCTATATATATATATATATATATATATATACACACACAGACAGTATATAGCTATATATATATATATATATATTCTGTATACACACTATATAGCTATATATATATATATATATATATATATATATATACACACACACACACACAGACAGTATATAGATATATATATATATATATATATCTATATATATATCTATATATATATATATATATATATATATATATATATATATAAATGTGAAGTTAGGAACCAGCACTCACAATGTTACCAACCTCCGGGGTGCACTTCTAATCAAATCAATAGATCAACAGGTAAAGAAGGCACTCGCTGTTTTGCAATAAACTTTTTAATTAAAAGGTAAACGTTTTAGGGGTCTCCCCCATAATCAGACCACTTCTGGTCCGAGGACGGGGGATATCCCGAAAATGTTTACCCTTTAATTAAAATGTTTATTGCAAAACGGTGATTGTCTTCTTTACCTGTTGATATATATATATATATATATATATATTTATATATATATATATATACACACAGACAGTATATAGCTATATATATATATATATATATATACACACACAGACAGTATATAGTTATATATATATATATATATATATATATATATATATACACCCAGACAGTATATAGCTATATATATATATATATATATATATATATATACTGCGTATACACACATACATTTTGTGTAGCAATTATTTCATTTAAAGGGCCATAATACCCAAATGTTTAAACACTTGAAAGTGATGCAGCATAGCTGTAAAAAGCTGATTAGAAAATATCACCTGAACATCTCTATGTAAAAAAGAAAGATATTTTACCTCAAAAGTTCCTCAGTAGCCACCTCCCATTGTAAAGGATTTCTAAGCAGCATATTAGTATGTCTGTCCCGGGACAACTGAAAGGATGAGCTTCGTGCACTCTCATATTATTTCACCAATCAGGTAAAGGAAGCTTACTATGAAATCTCATGAGAGTTAAGTCAAATCTCATGAGATCACAGTAAGAGTTCATGACCTCAGCACTGCTGATGCTGATTGGCTGCTGTTCATTTCTTCATTTTTTTTATTTTTTTACCTGCAGCTGGGAGCAGGTGAAGTATAACTTTTTACACAGAACTTACTCTGCTGAGCTGAGGAAATAGTGAGGTAAAATATTTTCCTTTTTTACATAGAGATGCTCACAGTTTCAAGTGATTTAGCATATGAGTATTATGTCCCTTTAAGTTGCAACCTCTTATTAATGACATTTTAAATATATTGTATTGTTTTTAAAATACAATACAAATATATTATCAATTAAACATTTTTTTTTTAAATTGAATTAATTATCAATCAGATTTTAGAATATTTGGTCATCTACAGCTGCACACTCGAGCACATGATTTAGTAATAAAAACAATGTGCTGGAAATCACAGCGTGTACCTTATGCTTGAAGGAAAATGTTATTAATGCAACTTAGGACCCAGAAACAAATACTCGATTTATTGTTAGCAGATGTTTTCACATTGTAACATGTAATAAAAATATATAATTGAATGTTTCTGCAAGACTTAAATGATACATGTTGAGATCACCCATGCTTTCATTAACTCTTCTGCTGCTAATATGGCCAGATCAGCATGACCAACCCATCCTCAGCTGTAGGGTAAAGGTGCCTTTGAAGTAAGGGATCATGTGCAAACATCGTGATTCATGTTACGTACCCTTGCAGCAGCCAATCCTGCAATTTCCCTTTGTGCTGCACACTGCGTGGGTCACGTCTTGCTATTATGAGCAGATCCCTAAATGTGTGGTACTGCAGGGAAATCCATTGATAAAATACTAATAGTATTTAATAGCAGGCTGGACTAGCATAAAAACACCCTCCCTCCCACAGCTTACTGGTTTATATATTGTTCCATCCCCCACCCTAATTCTCCTCCATCCTTTTCTGCATCCCCTGGTCCTCTCCTGACGTTTTTTCCCTTCATTTTGTCATTTGTCTACTGCAGTTTTTTTTTCTGCGCCTTCTACTAACAGTCATTTTATCAAATATGTCCCAGGTTTTTATTGTGATATTTCTCACCTGATTGCATACCCTTTTTTTTACTCATGTTTTATAGTATAGTCTCTTTATGGTTATCCTTTATGTTCTTTTTTCTTTAAAGGGACATTCCAGCCAAACCGGGAATCCACATGGATGCATTTCAGTTTTGAATAGAAGCATTTTTGTAATATACATTGATTAGTAAAAAGGATTCTAGTAAAAGCTATAGCTGTTTCATAGTGTATTTAAGTATGCTCTGTGCTGCAGTATTTCAAATTCAGATGCACTAAGAATATCTAGATATGCTTCACATGCATGTGCAGAGAAAAATACTTACAATAAAACAGTGATAACTTGTACTAGAAGCATATTTGCCAATACATGTATATTGCAAATATGTTTCCATTCAAAGATATAATTTATCTATGTGCGTTTAAATTTTGACTGGAATGTCCCTTTAAATCATAATGTCCTGAGTTTTGACATATTTTTGTCCAATTCCATCTCAAATGTTTTATGATTAAAGGGACAGTCTACACCAGAATGTTTATTGTTTAGAAAGATAGATAATCCCTTTATTATCCATTCCCCAGTTTTGCATAACCAACACTGTTATATTAATATAGGTTTTACCTTTGTGACTACCTTGTATCTAAGCCTCTGCAGACTGCCCCCTTATCTCAGTGCTTTTGACAGGCATGCAGTTTAGCCAATCAGTGCAGACTCCCAAATAACTAAATGGGAGTGAGCATATTGTTATCTATATGACACACATGAACTAGTACTGTCTAACTGTGAAAAACTTTCAAAATGTTCTGAGCTAAGAGGCGGTTTTTAACGGTTTAGAAATCAGTTTGAGCCTAGCTAGGTTTAGCTTTTCAAAAATACCACCAAGGGAACAAAGCAAATGAAATGATAAAAGTAAATTGGAAAGTTGTTTTAAAATGCATGCCCTATCTGAATCATGAAAGTTTAATTTTGACTAGACTGTCCCTTTAACCTATTTGCAAATGAATGTGGTTAAAATCATATTTAATTATTTTAATGCAAAAGACAAATGCTCACAAATATATTTAGTGTATTATAAATGTGTTTAAATTCAAAGAATCAGTTGCATATGTCCCCCACATTCATTGTTAACCATATACAATCAGGATAATACAGAAATATTTTTTTTTTAGAAGGTTAATTTTTTTAAATTAATTTCTTACTACTTTATTTGATCAAATTTCCTTTGATAGTTTTTCTAAGTAGTTTACAATTATTTTCCTTCTCACAAAAAAAAATTGTAGGTTGCAGAGAAAAAGTATTTTCTGTTGTGATTACATTTGATTTAACCACTATCAACATATATTTCTTAATTGATTATTACATTGTCAAAAATTACACATTCATGATTCAGATGGAGCATACAATTTTAAACAACTTTCCAATTTACTTATATTATTTAATTTGCTTCCTTCTATTTTTATCCTTTGCTGAAAGGTTTGTCTAAGTAAGCTCAGGAGTAGCAAAGAACCTAGGTTCTTGCTGCTGATTGGTGGCTGCATATATATACTGATTGTCATTGGCTCACTCTTGTGTGTTAGAAACCAGTAGTGCATTGCTGCTCCTTCAACAAATGATACCAAAAGAATGAAGCAAATTTGATAATAGAAGTAAACTGGAAAGTTGTTTAAAATTGCATGTTTTTCCTAAATCATTAAATAAACAGTTTGTGTTTCATGTCCCTTTAATTACCTTTAGGCTGATACCAACATTTTAATTTATAATAATCAGGAAACCCCTCATTTTGAAAGTTCACTATAATTTTAAAATAATTTACACATTCAGCTAATACCAAAGCCATACACCTAGATTTAGAGTTCTGCATTAGCCGTCAAAAGCAGCATTAAGGGGTCCTAACGCTGCTTTTTACCGCTCGCTGGTATTTAGAGTCAGCCAGGAAAGGGTCTACCGCTCACTTCCCTACCGCGATTCCAGGCTACCGCAGATCCCCTTATGCCAATTGCGTATCCTATCTTTTCAATGGGATCTGCCTAACGCCGGTATTTGGAGTCTTGGGAGAAGTGAGCGGTAGAGCCTCTACCGACAAGACTCATACCGACAAAAAAAGTCAGTAGTTAAGAGCTTTATGGGGTAACGCCGGAATATAAAGCTCTTAACTACTGTGCTCTAAAGTACACTAACACCCATAAACTACTTATGTACCCCTAAACCGAGGCCCCCCACATCGCCACCACTCTAATAAAAAATTGTAACCCCTAATCTGCCGACCGGATGCCACCGCCACCTACATTATCCCTATAAACCCCTAATCTGCTGCCCCTAACATCGCCGACCTCTATATTATATTTATTAACCCCTAATCTGCCCCCCCAACGTCGCCGCCACCTAACTACACTTATTAACCCCTAATCTGCCGACCGGACCTCGTCACCACTATAATAAATGTATTAACCCCTAAACCGCTGCACTCCCGCATCGCAAACACTATAATAAATAGTATTAACCCCTAATCTGCCCTCCCTAACATCGGCGCAACCTACCTACAATTATTAACCCCTAATCTCCCGCCCGCACCGTCGCCGCTACAATATTAAAGTTATTAACCCCTAAACCTAAGTCTAACCCTAACCCTAACACCCCCCTAACATAAATATAATTTAAATTAAACAGAATAATATTCCTATAATTAAATAAATAAATCCTATTTAAAACTAAATACCTATCAAATAAACCCTAATATAGCTACAATATAACTAATAGTTACATTGTAGCTATTTTAGGATTTATATTTATTTTACAGGCAACTTTGTATTTATTTTAACTAGATACAATAGCTATTAAATAGTTAATAACTATTTAATAGCTACCTAGTTAAAATAAGTACAAAATTACCTGTAAAATAAATCCTAACCTAAGTTACAATTAAACCTAACACTACACTATCATTAAATTAATTAAATAAATTACCTACAATTACCTAAAATCAGCCAATCGTATTGAACTTGCATTCTATTGGCTGATCGGAACAGCCAATAGAATGCAAGTTCAATACGATTGGCTGATTGGATCAGCCAATCGGATTGAACTTCAATTTTTTCTACCTTAATTTTGATTGGCTGATAGAATTCTATCAGCCAATCGGAATTGAAGGGACGCCATATTGGATGACGTCCCTTAAAGGAACCTTCATTCGTCGTTAGTCCGTCGGTAGAAGAGGATGGCTCCGCGTCGGCTCCTTTGAAGATGGCTCCACTCCGGATGGATGAAGATTAAAGACGCCGCCTGGATGAACACTTCTACTGGATGGAGGACCTCTTCTTGCCCCACTTGGATGAAGACTTCTACCGGATAAAGGACCTCCTCTGCGCACCTTGGATGAAGAATTTGGCTCGGCTGAGTGAAGACGACTCAAGGTAGGATGATCTTCAGGGAGTTAGCGATAGTTTTTTTTAAGGGGGGTTTGGGTGGGTTAGAGTAGGGGTATGTGGGTGGTGGGTTGTAATGTTGGGGGGGTATTGTATTTTATTTTCAGGTAAAAGAGCTGATTACTTTAGGGCAAGGCCCCGCAAAAAGCCCTTTTAAGGGCTGGTAAAAGAGCTGATTACTTTTGTATTTTAGAATAGGGTAGGGATTTTTTTTTATTTTGAGGGGCTTTTTTATTTTATTAGGGGGCTTAGATTAGGTGTATTTAGTTTAAACTGCTTGTAATTCTTTTTTATTTTTTGTAATTTAGTATTTGTTTTTTTTTGTATTATAGAATAGTTTATTTTATTGTATTTTATTTTAGGTAATTGTAGGTAATTTATTTAATTAATTTAATGATAGTGTAGTGTTAGGTTTAATTGTAACTTAGGTTAGGATTTATTTTACAGGTAATTTTCTACTTATTTTAACTAGGTAGCTATTAAATAGTTATTAACTAGGGTTAGACTTAGGTTTAGGGGTTAATAACTTTATTATAGTAGCGGTGACGGTGCGGTCGGGAGATTAGGGGTTAATAATTGTAGGTAGGTGGCGGCGATGTTAGGGAAGGCAGATTAGGGGTTAATAAAATGTATTCTAGTGTTTGCAAGGCGGGAGTGCGGCGGTTTTGGGGTTAATACATTTATTATAGTGGCGGCAAGGTCTGGTCGGCAGATTAGGGGTTAATAAGTGTAGTTAGGAAGCGGCGACATTGGGGGGGCAGATTAGGGGTTAATAAATATAATATAGGGGTCGGCGATGTTAGGGGCAGCAGATTAGGGGTTCATAGGGATAATGTAGGTGGCGGCGGTGATTAGGGGTTAATAGGTGTAAGGTTAGGGGTGTTTAGACTCGGGGTTCATGTTAGGGTGTTAGGTGCAGACTTGGAGAGTGTTTCCCCATAGGAAACAATGGGGCTATGTTAGGAGCTGAACGCTGCTTTTTTGCAGGTGTTAGGTTTTTTTTCTGCCCCATTGTTTCCTATGGGGATATTGTGCACAAGCTTGTTTTAGCTGCTTACCGCTACCATAAGCAACGCTGGTATTGAAGGTTGAAGTGGAGCTAAGTTAGGCTCAACGCACCCTTTTTTGAGCCTAACGCAGCCCCTCAGACAACTCTAAATACCAGCGTTGTTGGAAGGGTGCATTGGCAAAAAAAGCAGCGTTAGCTACTCGGCTTTTTACCGACAAAACTCTAAATTTAGCGGTTAATTTGTATAACTGGACTTTAGTTACGCAAGAAAAAAAATCCAAATCTGAAAATATTGTATAACTTATTCTGTATAATTCTGAATTCCAAACGCTCAGCAACCAAAGAAATAGTCCAAAGCCAAATGACTATCAAGCACCAAATTAAATATTCAAGGGCCTTTTAAAAGTTACATACCGCATTCGGTGCCAGTTCTACTGCAGGGCTACTTCCAACACCAATAATATGAATAGCACTGTCCTTAGTGCAGAGCTATAATTAAAGGGACAGTATACACTAATTTTCATCTAACTGCATGTAATAGACACTACTATAAAGAAGAATATGCACAGATACTGATCTAAAAAAACAGTATAAAACCTTTTAAAAACCTACTTAGAAGATCCCAGTTTAGCACTATTGATGAGGTTAGGATGGGACACCCAGTGAAAAGGGGTAGGAGCAGACACTCTCCCCCACCCACTCCCCTTCATATGAAAAGACAAATGAGACAAACAGGAGCCAGCAGTAGTCTGTAAACACGTGTATACATCTGACACTTCGGGGCTTGGTTAGGAGTCTGAAAATCAGAAAAATGTTATAAAGAAAATAAGCAAAACTATACATTGTTACAAAAACACACCCAGATGGGCTATATAAATTGGTCATCTACAAAACATTCATGCAAAGACAAGCTAGTGTACAATGTTCCTTTAATAGCAACATGAGCCTCCATTGCACTAACCTTAGCTCTCTCTTCTCCAGCTCTAAATTCCTATTTTTTTCCCCAACTTCGGGCTGTACATAGTGCACCCAGAAATTTGAGTCATGTTAAAAGTAACCTTCTTTTTAGTAGAGGCTTAACTGTGAAGAGGTAAGTGCTTTGGGGCTTAACAGTAGATATGTTTTCTTTGTGTTTTCACATTTAATTGATGGTGATATTTTTTTCCAGCATCATTTGTTATTTGGCACAATTTAGATGCATTAAAAAGGACCATCTCGAGGTGTGGTTATGCAGCACTTGATGAAGCGCTCTGAATTTTTTTTAACAATTCACTAATTACTCAAGAAGATAAACCCCATCTTGCCCCATACTTATGTTCCTCAACCATATTATAACAGGGTTAATCTGGCATCAGAGATCTGATTTAGCCTGTTGGTAAAAAAAGGCGAAGGCCCTCACACAAGCTCCCAACACCCCCCCCCGGCCATCCGGGTTAGAGCGCCCATAGTCCTGCTAACATCTTGAGACTATGCTACATACCTCACTCTGAATATGGATGGGGATAAAGCTGGATTTACAGATGCAAAGCAGCTTTTACAATCTCATGCATACCATTAGAGACCCATGTAAGAAAGGGGATACTAGCGCACTTAAGATGGCGGATGTCACGGATACTGGGCGGCAAAATGTCAGGGTGCCAGGAATCAGACTGAGACAAGAAGTGCAAAAATAATCACACCTTTATTAATAGCAAAAAATAATACAAAGTCCACAAGTCAAATAACAAGCCAGGAATAAAAACCAGAACTGGTAGTCAGACGAGCCGAGTCAGGAGCCAAAGCGAATAGTCAGATGAGCCGGAATCAGGAACAAGGAGAACAGCAGAGTCAGGAACAAGCCAGGGATCAGGAACCAGGAGGGACGTCAGACAGCCAGGTAATACACAGGAGCTCTCACTAACAGGTATGAGACAACGCAAGGGCAAAGCATACTGAACAGAGGCCCTTTAAATAATGAGTGATTACATCACAATTCTGAGACTGCATCATGTCTCACATGGATGATGTACAACAGTCTGGCCATAAAAGGAAGTGCAGTAAATGAGCAGCATCACACAGTATGCACCAGAATCAGCAAGAAAGGTGAATAAAATGGCTGCCAGCAGCACATGGCAAACAGATCAGGGAAAAAACCCTGACACAAGGGTTAAACCACTACCCCCTACTACCTCACCCCCTTTCATTTCTTGCTGGTTTTGGGCTCCTCAGAGACACCATGATCACCAAACCTTTCCCTTTGGTTAGAAATGTATGTGAACCTGTTCTTGAAAGCGCTAATCCCAGACCGGGAAAGCCCTCCTAGGCTGGCCGGGCTCCTGGAACTGCCAGTCAGCCGCATCAAGGCCAAACACCTGCCTAACCCCTCTCAGTCTAGCCGGGCTCCTGGAACTCCCGGTTGGCCGCTTCCCACTGGACACCCGCTAACTTTACCCTTGGTCACTTCAGAGGCCCTCTGCCTTAGAGCTCTGCTCTTTTGGGGATTGGTAGCCCCTAGGGAGGACAAGAGGTGGGGTGAGTGCCAGTGGGGAGCTCCTTTGGGAACCAGGGGTTTTAGACACCCCTGCCCCCTATATTTACCAGGCTGTAACTCCAGTAATGAATCACGCCACTTTTTGGACTGTGGCATCTGGGGACCGAGAGCTTTTCAAATCCCCTGGGATCACCTGGAAACCACCACCCCTGTGTCCTGTCTGTGGGACTGTGGTTGCTATGGCAGGCGCCTTCCTGTCTGAAAGGGTGGGAATGTTGGGAGATTTGGAAGCAAGATAAGACCCTATGTTTGTGTATAAAAGGAGTGTGTGTTTTAAAATAAAATCAGTTCTTGTTTCACCTGATGGCTAGTCTGTCTAGTTATTTGGGTGGGCTCTTGCTAGAATCACTTTCTCCGCTACATAGCAGCAGATTCCAGGCATTGGAAGGATCCATTGGCGGAGCTACCCAGTCAGAGTAGCCGGGATCCATCACAGTGGTGGCAGCAGTAGGATGCTTCCGATTACCTGGAACATCCAAACCACCACCTGAAGTCCTTGCCGGATGGAAAAGTATCACAGACTCTGGTAGTTTACTGCAAGCCCGAGTAGGAGTAGTTGATAACAAGACAAAGACTGCACTCGTAGCTGAGCTGATGGAGGGTGATCAGGCTAACGAGCCGGCGGGTGGGTCGGATGACGACTAAAGCAGTAGACGGTCCAGTACCACCTCAACCCCAGAGACCTCCATGTCAGATCTCCAGAGGCAGATCCAGTGGCGACTGGACCTTTATGGACCTAACCCCCCTGAGGAGATTGTTACTCTGGTCATTGCCGATGCCACTAAGGTACACTTGATGGAGCTGCAGAAGTCTATGGGGGGAATTGTACCGGACCCCCTAGCTTCTCCAACCAGACTCAAGAAACTACCCCATGCCACCTTCCAGGCTTTCCAGGATGATGGGGCAGAGGAAAATGAATGCTATCTTCAGCTGTTTGAGACCCAGTGTTGATTGCAGGGGGTCGCCGATGCTGACCGAGTCACTATCCTGCTCCCAAAATTGGCCATCAGGGCTTTGGAGGCTTTCCACACTGTATCCTTGGAAGACCAAGCCAACTATGATCGGGTGAGGGAGCGCATTCAATCCCCGGTATAGACTCACGCCAGAGGCACACCTGCTGAAGTTCAGAGAACTGAAAAGGCAAGAGGGACAGTCCTATACAGAGTGGGCCCACCGGTTAGCCTGGTCTTTGGACGGATAATTCACGGTTTGCCACATAACCACTCTTGGTGAAGCGGTACAGCTCGTTCTTTTGGAGCAGTTTTATAACCACACTCCGGCAGAGGTACGGGACTGGGTCAAGGACAAAAGACCTACCAAAGCTGACCAAGCACCCACCCTGGCAGATCAGTATGTTAATGCATGGCACCAGGCAACCTCAGAATGCCCCCCCATACCCCATTCTGCTACCACCTGCTCGACCCCCAACAGTCCCCCAGCAGCCCTTAGTCCGGCCGGCTCCTGTTTCCCCGGCCGGGGGCCAGCAATACAGGGGGGTGCTATAAGCATGGGCAACTCTGCCACTTCCAATGGTTCTGTCCAACAAAGCCAAGAAATCCCTCAGCTCAGCAGCCAAGGAACTCCTCCCCAGCCCAGTGGAGGACCACTCCAGCCAGGACCTACCAGGCCGCTGCCCACTGTGTCTGTGGTGGGTCCTGATAGCTATGCAGAGTGGCCAGATGAAGAAGTTGGCGTTCTGCATGAAGTCAGCCTGGTGACCCAAGATAACCGCCGAAACCATCGCCAGGATGTCTGGATCAATGGGCAGGCGGCCCACAGATGAAGGGACACTGGTGCCATCGTCTCCCTGATCCAACCCCACTTAGCCCCCACCTTCAGTCAAATCGGAAGGACCCTTGCCATTCAGGTGGCTGGAGGAGCCGTGTTACATACCCCAATAGCTTGGGTACATCTGAACTGGGGAGCCAGCTCCCATGATGTAGAGGTGGGCGTTATGCAACAGTTACCTCCCGAGGTCTTGTTGGGAAATGACCTCAGCCACCTGGCCTCAGCCTTTGTGGGTAATAACCCCCGGGATGTGTACCCAGTAACCACTCGCCAGCAAGCCAGACGCCAAGCTACTGCACCAGCTCCGGGGACCCAGGTGAGACATTCCACTCCGACTTCCCCTTGGGCCCGACTTTCCCCCCCAACCCTATCTCCCGACCAACCCCCCTAGGTGTCCTCTGCCGACTACGCCCAGGAGACCCTGAACAACCTGACCTTAGCCCCTTATCAGGACCGAGTAGAAACTGACCCCCAGGACCCAGGCAGTAATGGTTCCAGTGGGAAAGAGGGCTCCTGTACTGGATCTCCAAGAGGAGAAAAGGGCCAGTGGCCAATCGTCAGTTGGTTGTACCGAGGAAGTTTCGGTCCGACCTACTGTGGATAGGACATGATATCCCTTTAGCTGGATATTAAGGCCAGTCCAGAACTCACCACGCCTGACCCAAACCTATTTCTGGCCAGGAATTACAGCAGACATTAGGGACTACTGTAAGTCTTGCGAAGTGTGCCAGAAAGTAGGTAAGACCAGAGGCCATACTAAGGCCCCCTTGCACCCCCTCCCCATTATTGATGAACCCTTTAGCAGGATTGCAGTCAATATAGTGGGTCCGTTAGCTCGACCCAGCCCCTCTGGAAAAAGGTACATCCTTACAGTAGTAGACTATGCCACTAGATACCCAGAGGCAATCCCCTTGGCCAATATCTAGGCGAAGATCATAGCAGATGCAATGCTCCAGATATTAACCAGGGTAGGCTTCCCCCGGGAGGTGATTTCTGATCAGGGAACGCAGTTCACTGCAGAAATCACCCAGCAGTTGTGAAAATTGTGCGGGATCAAACCCCTGCATAGTGCCCCCTACCATCCCCAGAAGAATGGTCTATGTGAGCGGTTCAATGGGACCCTTAAGCAGCTGCTTAGGACGTTCTTGGCTACTCACAAGGACTGGGAATGATTACTGCCACACCTCCTCTTTGCATATAGAGAGGTGCCCCAGGAATCCACAGGCTTCTTCCCCCTTTGAATTAGTATATGGCTGAAAGATTAGGGGACCCTTTGACTTATTAAGAGCCCATTGGGAAGGGACTACAGGGGGGAATAACACTCAGTTGTGGGGTAGGTTCTTCAGCTCAGGGACCGACTGAAGGATCTTACCAAAGAGGTGCGAGAGAACCTACGGGTTGCCCAATATAAACAAAAGAGGTGGTACGACCGGAATGCTCGTACACGAACCCTAACCGTAGGACAGAAGGTCCTCGCCCTGAAGCCTGTCAAAACAGTCAAGCTACAGGCCTCCTGTCAAGGACCCTACCGGGTAGTGGAACAACTGAAAGACACCATCTACCTGGTCGCCAAATGCTCAGATGACTGGTCCGCCGGACCTTTCATGTGAACATGTTGAAGGCCTATGTAGAAAGGGCCAAGGATGTGGCTGCTATCTGTGCTCCAGCGGAGGAAGACTCTGAGAGTCTTCCAATGCTGGAGCACCCCGGACCAGGTGAGACCCCCAAGGCGTGGCCGACATACCCCTAGATGAGAGGCTAGAGACTGAACAGAGAGAGCAAGTCCAACACCTCCTGGAAGAGAGACAAGATATGTTCTCCACTGTCCCTGGGTACACCGCAAAAGCCATACACTGAGTGGAGACCCTGGGACAGGCTCCCCTGTGACAGGCCGCCTACAGGGTTCCAGAGGCAGTCAGGGACAAAATGCACTGTGAGCAGCCAATAATCATTACGGCTTATTGCAGTCTTGTGAGACAGAAGAGGAGCAAAACCTTACCCTACTCAAGAGCGAACCTGGTAATCATTATACCATAACTAGATGTACCACCGTTACACAGCAGGGGCGACTTCACACAGAATTCTTTACTTGCTGGAACCTAGGATGGTGCAGCCAGCCTCCTGATAAATAACAGCAACATAATTGAAACTTGGAGCGTAAGCATGCAGACCTCAGCTGAGCAGGGAGAACGAGGAGGCATCCGACATCAAGTTGGTAACTATAAGAGGCAAAACAATACAAGGCATGGGACACATGTTGATTTTGGTTCACTGCCCTACGGCAACCTCAGCCGACTGAACTTATCTGCACGGTGGCGGTACATATCCCAACCGATCCAGACTATACTTCAGCTCCGCTACTTACAGCGTGTGAACCAGTTTGTCGTCTCCGGAGTGGGTTGAGCAGAGACTACTGTACCATAAAACCCATTTCAGCTATTTGGTCTCTTGTAGGATTAAAGCTGTGCTATTCTCTTCAGTTGAGGGACTTTTACAATTCCCGTTGTCTCAGACTACATAGTTTAACTATCCTTGTTATTTTTTTCTTTCCTATGTTTGAAATGTTGAGCTATATTGCCCCAGTTCTTGTTTATATATACTGTACATGCAGATGTTTTTACTGATGTGAATATTGGTACATATTTTTTCTTTTCTTAGGCCTCTATGTATTTGATGAAGCAGTGCTTTCTAATACAACTTACATAATTATCAGTAACTAATCCTTTTAGCTCTCTTTACTATTGGCCTGGTATATTGTTAGATATCCAAATACCCCCTTATGCATCTGATCTGTATTGTGGTAATCTCTTCTTATGCTACAGGCAAATACCAAGCTACTCTATAGGCAGATAGAATTGATATGCGTATAGCTATTGAACAACTAAATATGCTCCTGTATTATGCACCTGTTATAACTAAACCCAGGGTTTTTCATATTTCATTGTTTGCTATCTCTACTATAAACATGTAATTAAGAAATACTAAGTATTAATAGCGATCCTCCCTATTTATTGCTTCCCAAACAAGGTATTGACATGAACGGTCTGTAAGTGACCTGTTCTTTATCAAAATGGAAGGTATAGCCAGAACGAAAAATAACAGCATTGTTACAATAACACTGCATTTAAGATTATGCAACCTCTTTATTCTGTCTCAGTTTAATCATAGCTTGTTTACATTATATTATTATATGCGTGTCGAAAAAACCCTAGATTCCTCATGAGTGGTACTCTTTGAATATTTTATCTATTACAATTATCCAACTTGAAATTTACTCACCTTCAATTCATCATAGGGCCCAAGAGTGGCCAACTATGGGACTACCATATGCACCCTATCTAATAACCATAGGGCCCACAAGTGACCAGCTCAGTAGTCACCCCAATAAGATAAGACTTCTACAAAATGGAGGACCCAGAAGATCACATCATGTTACTCACTATATCACTCACTAATTTCTGTATACATTATTAAAATGTTTTTGTCGTCTTGTTTATGTAAGATTGTTGTTCCTGTAACATGACAGTTATTGTCTGATGTATCTCTTGTAAATCCTC
Organism: Bombina bombina; assembly: GCF_027579735.1. NCBI lineage: Eukaryota > Metazoa > Chordata > Amphibia > Anura > Bombinatoridae > Bombina > Bombina bombina. Next base: position 129,692,924 of record NC_069509.1, on the reverse strand, counting down.
AATAAAAGATTTTTTTTTTTTTTTTTTTAAAAAAAGGACCATCTCTATGGTTGGTATTGGCAGTGCCATCTTGTTTTTCAGGTCCAAGCATGAGCAGAGCCATGACCAATGTTTTTAATGTTTATAAAATGTGTGTTATTGGTTGATCTTTGGGTGTGGAACATTTATCAAGTGCCTTTGGCTGTTAAATTTCAAGTGTCCATTACGTTGTCAACATTGAGTTGATAACTTGTGATCAGGGGAATTATGACTTTCGCGTCAATTTATAGCACCAATCACTGCAACAACATTTCAAATTTTATTTTATATTATTATTAATTTTATATATTTTTTCTGTAGTGTAGGGATCCTTCTCACCCTCCCCATCTCACCCCTCCAAGCAATTTCTGATTTTCTGTAGTGTATGATCTCACCTCCCCCTCCAAACAATTATTTTTTGTAGTGTAGGGCACCATCCTTAAAACCCCCTAAGAGCATCATGGCTTCAGAAGTAGCAATCTCACCTGGTCATTTCATTTTAGACTACAAACCACTTCTCCCTGATTTAAATAAAACTGAACTCTCCTATGTTAAGACCTGTGTTTATAATGTATGCTTCAAAATGTAACCTTTATTATGTAATATTAGCCTAATTAACGCTAATAACAACTGTTCATGTATCAAATTGTAACACTTTATGTCACATCTATTTTCAAAGTCAATTTTGTACATGCCTTACTATCTTATTCAATGTATGTCATTTCTATGAAAAACTCAATAAAAATATAAAAGTAAAAAAAAGAGCTTGGGTCCTGGTCTCAAAGTTCAAAAGCTAAGAAAAGAAAAAAAACCCTCAGATTTTTTATTTCATTATTTAAAGGGACATAATACTCATATGCTAAATCACTTGAAACTGATGTAGTATAACTGTAAAAAGCTGACAGGAAAATATCACCTGAGCACCTCTATGTAAAAAAAGAAGATATTTTACCTCACAATCTCCTCAGCTCAGCAGAGTAAGTTGTGTGTAAAAGGTTATACTCAGCGGCATTCAGCTGCAGGTAAGAAAAAAAAATGAAGAAATTAACATCAGCCAATCAGCATCAACAGTGCTGAGGTCATGAACTCTTACTGTGATCTCATGAGATTTCACTTAACTCTCATGAGATTTCATAGTAAACTTCCTTACACTGAATAGGGAAATAAGATGAGTGTGCACGAAAGCTCGCTCCTTCCGCTGTCCCGGAACAAACATACTGATTTGCTGCTTAGAAGTCCTTTACAATGGGAGGAGGCTACTGAAGAACTTTTGAGGTAAAATATCTTTCTTTTTTACATAGAGATGTTCAGGTGATATTTTCTAGTCAGCTTTTTACAGCTATACTGCATCACTTTCAAGTGTTTAAACATTTGGGTATTATGGCCCTTTAAGTAAAGTATACAGTTTTAAACATCTTCACAATTTACTTCTACTGTATTACCAATTTTGGTTTTTTCTCTTGGTATCCTTTGTTGAAGGAACAACAATGTACTACTGGGTGCTAGCTGTGAACATTTGTTGAGCCATTCACAAGAGACATATATTTGCAGTCACCAATAACCAGCTAGCTGCCAAAAGAGCATTGCTGCTCTCTAGCCTATTGAGGTATGCTCTTTAACAAAAGATAACAAATGAACAATGCAAATTAGATAATAGAAATACATTAGAAATTTGTTTAAAATCGCATGATATATCTGATTCATGAATGTTTCATTTTGACTTTACTATCCCTTTAAAAAACCCTACATCAGGATTTAGGAGATTTTATTTGTGTGACATCATCAATGACAACATAAACATAATCAGTTCCTGACTGGTACAATTGTAAATAAAAAATAATATTTATTACAAAAGCACACTCTAGGCACCTACGTCTGTCTCTGAATCAAATTTCTGCCAAAACAATTCAGACATTTTTCCATAGAGAATTACAAAAATCTTCATATTATTTTTGTCAACTTAAATATTTCAAAACTACTATAAAGGGTCAAATAAGTGTAAAATGAAAATGCTCTATGTTAGAGCAATTTATTATTAGATTGTTGCTTGTGTGTTACTGTGTCTGTGCCTTTAACCCCCGCAATGGAATTAAACACACATTATTGCACAAGAACTTAAAGGGATACTAAACCAAAAAAAAATTATTTCACGATTCAGATAGAGCATGTAATTTTAAGCAACTTTTACATTTACTCCTATTATCAATTTTTCTTCGTTCTCTTGCTATCTTTATTTTAAAAAGCAGGAATCTAAACTTAGGAGCCGGCCCATTTTTTTTGCTTAGCATCCTGGATAGTGCTTGCTGATTGGTGGCTACATTTAGCCACCAATCAGCAAGAGCTACCCAGGTGCTAAATTAAAAATGGGCCGGCTTTTAAGCTTACATTCTTGCTTTTCAAATAAAGATGCCAAGAGAACAAAAAAAATTGATAATAGGAGTAAATTTAAAAGTTGCTTAAAATTGCATGCTCTATCTGAATCACCAGTAGTGCATTGCTACTCCTGAGCCTACCTAGGAATGCTTTTCAACAAAGAATATCAAGAGAAAAAGATAAATATGATAATGGAAATAAATTGAAAAGTCTCTTAAAATGTGTGCTCTATCTGCATCATTAAAATTTAAATTTGACTTCTGTGTGTCCCTTTAAGCAATTCACATTTCTCAGTTTTTCAGTGATTACAGATTTGAAAACACATACCGTAGGTACTCAAGTTTAACGCAAGATTTTTGAAACATAAAATAAGATACAAACTGGAGGAGTCGCGGTATATTTGAGACATTTAATTTCATCTGATTTGATGCTGCCTTTAAGATGTGCACTAAACATGACCCACACCAGTGCGGTAATACAGTAATGCTCTCTTGCGACGCAGACTGCTATGTCGACAGCACCAAACATTATCAAGCCAGAACTTCACTCCGTCTTCGAGATGGGAATTTCTAATTTTTTGGCAGAGTTTTTCACTTAAAAATAACCAGTGTTTTCAGTTTTCTGTCATCAGCCATGCAGGACAGAATGACTGTGAAGTGAGTTTTCTCGTCACCGGTTTCCTGCTGAAGCTACGAAATTCGAATTGACACCAACCTCCCCAGACTTCATGAGTTTCAATGCTTGGAGATGTATAGCTGTTCGTGAAATAACATGTTTTGTTACTGTTTACCGTATGCAGGGCTGTCTTTAATATTGACTGGACCCTGGGCAAAAATTTTCTTGGGCCCCCCCCCCATGCAATTTCGCTCTCCACCCCAACATCCCAAAAAACAACTAAATCATTTTTTTTTTTTTAATTATTAGCACAGCAGTGGATCATCCACTGCTGGGCTAATCATTTAAAAAAAAAAATACATTGCAATATGTTAAACTGGACCTAAGCAGAACTAATAAGTAAATAAATAAATATATAAATTCCTCCACTGTGGATTCATTTAATATTCTTTTGAATGTGATTCTAGTGTGAGGTTAGCTGGTTAAAGAGATTTAGGGCAGCCAACAGGAGCAAAGCAAGGTAAAGACTGAGGAGGAAGCATGGAGGTGCAGACAAAAATACGTTTACTGACTGGAACAGCAGAACTACTATGGGAATCTGTAAAATCTGAGACAGAGAGAAAACAAAAACTATAAAAATAAACCTTACATTAATGTGTGAAGTATAAGCATGACACTATACATCAGCCACAACAGCACATGTCACTTCTTTGCTAGGAACAAGTTCCCTCTCACCCAGCACTAGACAATGCTGCATGGGGTGGGGTGTGTGTGCACTCACTTATTCTTCCCACTGACACCTTTATACAAAGCACTGTTCCCCTAACAAACTTCAGTTAGTTGATTTTAGGGCCACAGCAGAAATAGCAGGGCTAAGGAGACCAGCAGATTGGATGCTGTCTGCCCAAGGCTGCATGGATACAGTGTGGGATGAGTCACACAGCCTCAAGACTGAAGAGAGCAGTGTATGCAGCTGCACAGATGCTCAAATCCTCACGTCCTTGCCGCTCCAGCTTTCTGCTGCATGCGCCTACAGTCAGCCCTACCCAGAAACAATCCCCACCACCAGAGCAGTGACCTGGTAACAGTGGTAACCCCAGTAGGACCTTTTCTGATGCAGTGGGAATGGCTGGATACCAAGTTAAGGCTTTGCATTCAGTGCTGCACAGTGCACATCTAAAACAGCACATGGCAATAGCGTGGCATGTCACATGATACCGGCACGGTCTGGCACAGTTTTAAAAAATATATATATATAAACAGAGTACTTTTGACTGTGACAGTATTAGGATTGAATGTATGTGTTCCCCATGTCACATCAGCAGTCTGGTATGAACCATAAAAAAAAAAAAGATTTTTTTTTTTTAGGACTCTTGGGCCCCCCAACAGAAACTGGGCCCTGGGCAGCTGCCCCTTTTGCCCTGTGTTAGAGACGGTCCTGACCGTATGTTACAATTACGGTATGTACAGTAAAATTGTGTTTTCATTCTTTGATATTAAAATTTATACTTTTTTGTTCTGTAAAATTGTGCTTTCCATTCTTTGATATTAAAATTGATACTTTTTTGCTCCTTGCGTCTTGAACTTTTCTCCCATTTCCATAATAAATATCAGGTCCCTTCACGTTATACACGAGTGGCGTTATACTCGAGTATCTACGGTATCTAATTTCTGTCAAGTTTGCTTATTCTAATCAAAGTTATGTTTCCCCATTCAATGTGTATTCAGTTAATACAATCACATAAATTAATGGGCACATTGGTGTGCTAAGAGTATGTAAAAAAATAAAACTATTTAAAAAAAAAAAAAAAATGAGGGACAAAAGGAGAATCCACTGGTCTACACTTCTAAACTCTTCATTAGACAGTTATAGATTGTTGTATATATATGTCCTTTTGTTTTGCCACTATGAAGTTCTATGTTTTCAAGAAACACACAGCAGTAATATTTACAGGTAAACAGGCAATAAATCTGATCTTCCCAAACACTATAATTATTCTCTTCAGTAAAATTAGAAGACAGATTTTTTTTCACCAGTCATGTAAAACATAATGTTAGGTGTCACTAATATTTATTTAAAAAAAAATTATATATATTTGTCAAATTTTAAAAATATATAAATCAATAATATATATATATATATATATATATATATATAATTAACTCCACCCTTTCTTTTGCATTTATTTTGCATTATGTCCATTTTTTTATGGTTCATTGTTTTTTTAAATCCCCATTCAATAATGGTTATCATAAGTTATTTAGTTAAAGACCTTTACCTATTTGTTAGCACTAAAAGTATCATATCTAATATGAATCTCTGTTGGAAAACATAGTTTTGGTGTTTTTACCCCCAGCACACCTACTCTTTGTATTTCATTGTGACCAAAACAGAGTTTAGTTTACCCCCACCATGTCCCTCCCACCTTGCCCCCATCCTGGCCTTTGAAGAAAAAAAAAATCTATACTGCAGTAAACCAGCCTCCTGGGCATTGACAAGGACATGTAGTGGATCATCTATAACCCAAAGCTGGGCTGGTTTGGCTTGGTTACAGCTGACTGTGGTTGTCCTAGGTCACTCATGAGACTTATTTTTTTTTAGAGTGTCAAAATGTAAAATAAAAATAAAAAATATAATAAAAAAAATATAAAAATACTCACCACATATTTTATGGGAATTAAAAAATATATTTTGTATATATAATCCAAGCATACAGGACAGCACTCACTAATGCCCAGTGTATAAAATAGCCAAGGTGTACTGTGAAATACATGAAAAACAATTCAAGCACTTATGATGCTCTTTCATAATCTACTGCCTGTGGACTGAATTTCTTAGAACTGTTTATTCACAATAAAACTAAAACCACACTTGTAGTTTAAATAGTGGCAATTTCTTTACCCAAATAGGTCTTGCTTTAGGAAATACAATTGGTTGACAGTCTTTGTATATCCCAAAATTGATCTGTTCTCAGTAGTAGGAGGTGTAGCTAACAAAAGTATAAATACTAGATAAAGTCACGTAAACATAAGATCAATGGATAAAATGGGTTTAATTGTTAGACGATTTATTGTGCCAATTTTTTGGATTCAAAAACTTGATATTCTAGATTTTTAAATGTGCATATTAAATGTGTAAATTGCATTGCAGGGATAAACAGTGCAATAATAATATGTTTTAATGTAATAGAGCATTTTATCATTGCACAAATCCTTTCCTACACCTCTAGGTTTAGCCTTGTATCGTTGTATATTGGCTTAGGCCAACTAGGCATGTGCCTAGGACAGCAGAATTTTTTTTTTTTTTGGGGGGGGGGCACCATGCCTTCCCACAAATATGCTCTCTAAGTGTTTTATTCATACATATACCCCCTTTATATGGGAATTTCCCCCTGTTTTTTTATTATTATTATTGAATTTAGGTCTATATACACTAGACTCAAATTTATTTTGTTTGTTCTAGACGTCTGCGTATTGTCTTGTTAGTTCTATATTCCATACACACAATTACTTTGAGTACCTGTCAACATCTCAGCAAAGTCAAATCTTCTTGCATTATTTATTGGACCATGCTTACGGCTAGATTTATCAACATCTGGAAGTCTTGATCGGTTGTAGGCTCACTCATCTCAGCCTGAAACTGATATTTATAAACTCTATCTGCGAACTTAGAGTTGGAGGATGATAATCACCTCAGACTCATTCTTTTGGGGTGATTGACAAGCCATACTGTAACTCAATTGGTTGCATGAGGGCAGGGGGTCGGCATTCGCTCGTGCAATGGTAGACGCCCTACAATTTGCAATGAAATTCAGACATTTCCACAACATGTCCATCCGCAAATTGCTAAATCTAGCCTAGAGAATATAAATAATTCTTATAAAAATGAGAATGGCCCTAGTGGATAGACCAGCTTTTGTATAATCACTATAGTACAACAGACACCCCAACTCTCCCTGAAGTTCAGGGAGTCTACCTGATTGTAATAGTGGCTCCCTGATGCCAGCAAATGGAGTGCAATCTCCCTGAAACTCCAAGTACTATGATCCATCCAATGTGGCCCAAATGCGGAAAAGTGTTTCTTTAAGGAATGCCTTTAGTTGCTGGGACTTTATAGAACCCTCAAAGCATGAATCAGTAACCAAAAAGCCCCCACTGATCTGATTTTAATAAAATAAAACACAAATACTACCTTATTCACTGCGCGTAATTAAACTTCGTTTTCTAAAATATGTAAGCATTCAACAAGCGTACGATCACTGGAAAATAGGTTTGTTGTATGTGGTTGTGCAATAAAGCTACTTTTTTTTAATGTGACTTTAGTGGAAAGCTACTTTAATGATAAGTCTCTATCTTATTTAGGGTTTCAAGGTGTCCAATATATAACTGGTGGGGGGGGGGGTGGAGGCGCAGTAGCGGGTGAAGACACCTCCCTGAAATGAGTTTTTGCAGGTTGGGATGTCTGGTACAATATAATAAAATTAGTGAAATCCACTACGCATGTGGATAAATTCGGCATTTGTTTCACAAATGGCAAATATGGCAGTAGGCAGCAGAATTTGGCGTTTTTTGGTGCTGGATATATTGTAAAACGAATAATGAATTCCGAATTTATGCACATGCCTACAACACACATGCCCACCATTTTAACAATGCCCTGCTAATGTCAAACACATTATAAAGTCATACATACCTCTATGGTTTGGGAACACAACAGGTTAATTGCACACTTATCACTTATTAACATTATTACACAATACAGGTGGCCCTCGGTTTACAACGGTTCAATTTGCACCGTTTCAGAATAACAACCTTTTTTTCAGTCATGTGACTGCTATTGAAAAGCATTGAGAAGCAGTGCATTGATTAAAATAGCCAGTAGGTGGAGCTGTCCGCTTGTGTTGCAGCAAAGATATGCAAGCCAAGCAAGCTGAAATTAATCAGTTTAACCGAACCTGAGCTATTGAGCAGCTTGCCAAGGAACAAGATCTTCCTGTCTATAAATTAGTCCAGATTGGAATGCATAGAAAGAACTGTTTGAAGAAAAATGCAAGTAAAGTCTGTGTTGTGTGATTATTTTATTAGGTTTATAATGCTGTTTAGCATTTAAGTCTTCATTTCAAAGCTTTAAAAATAATGTATTAGGTGTTACTTATGCCTGGAGAGGGGCCTGGAACCTAACTCCCTCACTTCCCATTGACTTACATTATAAACTGGGTTTCAATTTACAACGGTTTCGATTTACAACCATTCCTTCTGGAACCTAACCCCAGCGTAAACTGAGGGCTACCTGTATTAAAATGGATTAATCAATACACAAGGCCCTTTAAGATGTGATGTTATTGTTAAACCCCCCCAAATCACCTTCTTCCTTTCTTCATTTTAAAATGATTAATGCATTTAGTGATATGTTGTGAGAAAGGATCAGTATAGTGATAAAATGAAATACTCTGATTGGCTAAAACATGTCATTTTATTTCTAGTGACACCGCAAAGTTTAAGAGACATGTAACCCACATTTTTTCTTTCATGCTTTAGAAAGAGCATACAATTTTAAACAACTTTCTAATTTACTTCTATTATCTAATTTGCTTAATTCTCTTGACATCCTTTGCTGAAAAGCATATCTAGATAGGCTCAGTAGCTGCTGATTGGTGGCTACACATAGATGCCTCGTGTGATTGGCTCACCCATGTGCATTGCTATTCCTTCAACAAAGGATATCTAAAGAATGAAGCAAATTAGATAATAGAAGTAAATCGGGATGTTGTTTAAAATTGTATTCTCTATCAGAATCATGAAAGAAAAAAAATTGGGTTTAATGTCCCTTTAAGTGTTTAACCCCTGCAAAGGCTTTGCAGCATAACTAGTGGTACAATTGCATGCTCTAATGAATTATCACTGAAATTGCCCTTTAAGAGCAGTATATGACAGAATGTCTTATTGTTACCTGGATTTCTGGACAAATAAAACTCCCACTTTGTTTCATGGGGGCTTGTTTATCCTGAAACAAATTGCAAAATGCAGAGCCTATTTAAAACTTGGGGATATCCTCACTTTCAGTCAGAATTTATTAAAGGGACAGTAAAGTCAAAAATATACTGCCATGTTTGGTATAGAGCATGCTTTTCAACAAAGGATGAAAAATATAGCAAATCCGATAGATGTAAATTGAAAAAATGTTTCAAATTCTATGCTCCATCTGAATCATGAAACTTTCATTTTTGAAGGTTGCCATATGCTGCTAAAGCTCTGAGGAACTAATGATTAACCCTTTGAGTGCTAAGCACTTTCCCACCTGGGTGCTAAGGTGAATTAAGTTTTTTTTGAATTTTTCTTTTTTGAATTTTTTTTTTTTTAAAGGTTAGGCGGTCTTGGCGGTCTGTAGCTGCTTAGATGCCTGAGATACAGGCGTCTAAGCAGCATGCCCCCTTTCCCTATACTTTGTATTGTAAAGTTTTAATAAAGTTGCGCGGTGACGTCATCACGTCATTGTGCGTGACGTCACTGCGCAAAACGTGAAGCCCTGATGATGCCTGTCACTATGCAGGCTCGATCGCCGGGGTAGGAGCGGGTGGGAGCCCCCAGATCTCCCTCAAGGTGGGAGAGTGCTAGCGACGGCTCTGAGTCGTCGTTAGCACCAGAGTGGGAAACTCTGCAATGGCTCAGAGCCGTCCTTAGCACTCAAGGGGTTAAAGTAACATTAAAGTAGCTGATTAAAGCCAGTACTTCTCTTTTTTTCTGCTTTATTTATGTATTAGCAAGTAATCAGTGCATCACAAAAAATCTGCATGCAAAATAAATGTTTTTAAAACATTTAAAACTGTAATTTTCTTAGAAACATATGCATTGTTTTGCAGGGTACGTGGCTGGTCATTAAGGGGTTAAAGGGGCACTAAAGTCAAAATGAGACTTTCCTGATTCAGGCAGAACATGCAATTTAATGTATTCATATTATCAAAAGGTGCACAATCTTTTTATGTTTACGCTTTCTAAGATAGCAGCTTCTACTGAGCATGTGTAAAAGTTCACAGTGTACAACAGGTATATATGCATTTTGTAATTGGCTGGAAGCTGGCACATTATAAAGGGGCACAGAAAATGGAAGTTTTGACACTTGTCATAAAAAATATCTACTGTTATTTGAAATTCAGAGTTAATGAAATTGTAATTCTACTGTATTTAATGGTCTTTAACCCATTCGGTACCAGGAATTTCAGAGAAGAACTTGCCCATAATACCAGGGAATATTTTGCTATCACTTCATTTATACAGAAAACAAGCTTTGTTTTTTATGTTTTTTTATATACCTGTCAAAACTATATTTTTTTTAAGTAGACTACCCACGGTATTGATCTAGACCCATTTTGGTATATTTTATGCTACCATTTCACCGCCAAATGCGATCATATAAAAAAAATCGTTAACTTTTTCACAAACTGGGTTTCTCACAGAAATTATTTACATACTGCTTGTGCAATCATGACACAAATTATTGTAAACACTTCTTTGTTTAGAAATAGCAGACACACATGGCTTTGCTATTGGTTTTTGGTAAATAGAATGCCGCAAAGTGCAGTTGCGCACCACACTTCTATTGTTCCCGACAGTGAAGAGGTTAATCAGGTAGCCTGCTAGGTTAATTTTAGCTGTAGTGTAGAGATTACCCTCCCACCTGACAACTCCCACCCCCTGATCTCTACATGATCTCTTACAAACAGCTGTCTCCCACCCTCACTCCCCATTGGTCACAACCATCTTAGGTACTGGCAGACAGTCTGCTAGTATGCAGTTTAGTTTTTTTTAAATTATTTTTTAAATATTTGTTTTGTCTGCAATGTAGTGACCCTCCCGCCTTCCTGATCCCACCAAATAGCTCTGTAACTAGGGTTGCCACCTTGGCCATGTTTTCCTGGACACTTATGAGTTAAACATGCTGCAGGGTGTGTAGAAAGGAACATGAATTGGACTCCTGGACAGCACTATTCATGTTCCTCCCTGCATACCCTGTAGCATGTGTAACTCATAAGTGTCTCTAACCCTCCCCTTCCACTTATGACGGACATCTTTAGTACTGGCAGCTGCCAGTACTTTATACATACATATATTTTTTTTAACTTTTATTTTATTTTTCTGTAGTGTAGTGGTCCCCACACCTCCCCCATCCGGCGATCGTTAGTTAGGGCCCTCCATCCCCACATTTCACCTTTATTTTCTGTAGTGTAGCTCCCCATCCCTGCTTCTCCCTTCATTTTTTTCTGCAGTTTAGGGGCTATCTCATTCCCTCCCTCCTCCGCCGATGGGCCTCCCACCCGCCTCCCGCTTTCACTCCCACACAGTGTCACCGTCTGAAAAGATCTAACATCTGTCTTCATATGGAACTGGAGCACCCAATCGTACTCCAGTTCCATATGAAGGCAGATGCCTGGAGCTCAGGACAATTGGACATAAATAAATTTATATATACTTTGTGGTTTGGTATTCCACTCTCTCATCCTCTCCTGCCTCGATTACTGCAACTCTGTCCTCTCTGGTCTCCCCACCTACCGCCTAGCTCCTTTACAATCCATAATGAATGCCTCTGCCAGACTCATCTTCCTTACAAGTCGCTCTTCATCTGCTGCACCTCTCTGCCAATCTCTTCACTGGCTTCCTCTTGCCTCTAGGATCAAACACAAAATTCTCACTCTGACATACAAAGCCCTCAACTGCACTGCTCCCCCTATATCTCAGACCTTGTCTCCAGATACTCTCCCTCCCGTCCCCTTCGCTCTGCTCACGACCTCCTACTCTCCTCCTCTCTTGTCACCTCATCACACTCCCGTTTACAGGACTTCTCCAGACTGGCTCCCATCTTGTGGAACTCTCTGCCTCGCTCCACAAGACTCTCTTCTAGTTTTAAAAGCTGCAAGTGCTCCCTAAAGACTCTACTGTTCAGGGATGCATACAACCTACGCTAACCTTTCTTTATACCAGTTCCTCTCCTCCATTGCTATCCCCTGAACCCCCTTAGCATGTAAGCTTAAGAGTCCAGCTGTTTGTTGATCACCTTCTCAAGAGCTGACTACAACAGTGTAACTCTTGGCAGGGCCCTCTACCCATTTGATGCCTATAACTGTTTTTTTGTACTCTGCATTTGTTAATAGCGCTGCGGAATCTGTTGGCGCTCTACAAATAACCGATAATAATAATAAATATCCAATTGGGTAAAGGGGTTAAAGGAAATCTGTCTTTCAAAACATTCCAGGGTTGACATGTTTGCACATGTGCAGCAACCAAAATGGTGGCAGCCACGACTAGAGGGATGAGCATGAAATGTATTTAGTTTAGTGTCCCTTTAAATAGAAAATGGGAAGTGTCATGTGACTATGTATGTCAAGGGTGTTCCAGAGTTGGGATCCACTAAAGCTCTGTTATCAATAGAAACTCTGTGAGATAATATAGAAACATTTTGTTTTAGGTAAAAATCTACATTATATACTGTTGCAGTGTATTTGTACACTTTTAAGAAGACAAGCACCCATGATATTTACAAAGCACAAAATGACAATTTTGTGATAACATGATTGGTTATAGTTGGCTGTACATTTTAGGGAACCAACTAAATATTGTCCTTGGTGATTTTTTTTAAACAACCTCTCAAGCAACCATTTTAAAGTATTGTAATCGTTACATGGCAATAGTATCATCCATTTTGTAACATCACCAATATATACATATGTCATTGTTTTCAGTTATATATTTACAAAATAACAAACTGAAAAAATGTTTTTTTTATTTTGCCCTCTCAGAAACTTTGCAACAAAAAATAAAAACAACGGAATAATTGATTATAATTTAATTTTTGTTTTTTAATTGAAAGAAAAAAATCGGAAAAAAAGGCAGCAAGGTTAACGGTGTGAACTACCACATGACATAGGGATGCAACTCACAGACAATGATATGTCTCATAAAATGGGCGGGGCTAAATCCTAAACCAAGGAGAGACGCCGCGTCACATGACGTGCGGCTGTCAGCCATTTTGTTTTGCGGTGAGGTATTTAGAGCAGCAAACGGAGACTGAATCCTGTCAGTGAAAGCAGCAGCCGGGAGAGAAGACGGTCCGTTTCCCTTCTACCTCTTTCCCCTGTAGTTTCGTTCATAATATCTTCCCTTTCCCCCGGACTCTATTGGAAAGTAAATTATTTACATTTATTTTTTATATCTAACAAGTGAATTCAGCGCACCGACATAATGTCAGCGACCAGCGCCGCTCCCGAGTACTCCGCCTTCTTCGCTGTCATGGGCGCCTCTTCTGCCATGGTATTCAGTGGTAAGTTACCTAAAGCTTCTTAAAAAATATTCAGCCCCATTGACTGTCACATAAGGTTTGCATCGTATCAATGGTTGTAGCCCCCTCTGGCTGCCAAGGGGTTAAACATGTTAATATAACGATCCATTCGTATATATATTATACTATATAGCTCCATCACCTACTACAAATACGATGATGCTTCAATTTATACCCGATATATTCAAAATGGACTGATTTTAATGTTTTAGTTACGTTTGCTTTTCCTTGCTAATGATTTATGAAGCACTTGGTATTTTTGCTATCGAAACACCTTAAATGTGAAGTGGGTGACAGAGGCCATTCCAACCCTACCTATTTACAACGCCTGAATGTGAGTGATGGGCTCCAAGAACGTTTTTGCCGTACAAATTCACGCAATGCCTTTATAAGCCATTGAGGGTATTAGACCATATCATTGGCTGCTGTAACTACCGTGTACATATAAATAATTTGTGTATGTATATATATCTCACACACATACATATGATCTCAGTACATAGATGAGTCTAGTATATATGTGGATATAGCTTCACTCTAATTACGATATAATTAGAAGCACTGTGTATAATATATATACTAGACTCATCTATGTACTGAGATCATGTGTGTGATTTATTTATTTATATATATATATATATATATATATATATATATATATATATATATATATTCTATATCAGGTGACGGCACTGCCACGTATTTTCCCAATTCCTGATGTATGTAGGTGATTTCTCCTTATTCAGCTATCATGTGACCAGCACCATCTTTCCGTCTGTCTTCGGTTCACTGAATCCTGTCATCCCCCTCCTCCCCTGTCACATCGGGTGTTTCCGTGTTCGGCTGTTCCTGGGAACGCCTTGTGCTAGGATGTTGTGCTCTTTTACCTGCAAGTGAAAGGAGTGGGATGTTCGGGTTTTTCCGGGGTTCGTTTTTTTTTTTTTCCGTAGCGTTTCCTGACGTCACCTGCGTGATTCCCGCAGCTAGTGTGCAGTCACATGACTGCAGAGGGATGAATAGCTGGGTAGGGGATGGGATACCCTGCAGGCAAAACATTTGTCACACTGGCATCCTTCGGCTAAAATGCAGACATTGAATTGACGGTTCTTATAAGGGTTTGGTATTGTAGATGAGGCTTATAGTATGACTCTTGTTAAATGGGATTACTTGCTGCTAAAAGGTCCTTTAATGAAGGCCAATTTAAATGGCTTCTAGATATTGGTTTCTAGATAAATTATCTATCGGTGTATGAGTATAATCTAAATAATTTAAGGTCCCTGTTTAGAAGACTACAGCAACACTCTGACCTTGTGCAAACATGTATTGTTGCAGAAAAATGTGCAAAACAAATGAATATAGGAATGGTTAAATGTAGATCATGTTCCTTGTATCACTTATTTATGCACAACAGATTTTTTTTTATTTATTTTTTTCTCCTAAGATGTGTTTCTATTTAGTAGTTTTAAAGGGTTAGGAAAGTCAAAATTAAACTTGCATGATTCAGATAAAACATGTAATTTTAAGACTTTTAAATTCACTTCTATATTCAAATGTGCTTCGTTCTTAGTATCCCTTGTTAAAAAAAAAAAGTACGCACATACCATACACCAGTGGGAGCTGCTGCTAATTGGTGCCTGCACACATTTGTCTCTTGTGATTGGCTAACTAGATGTCTTCAACTTCCTGGTTTAAGGCATTTGTTTCTCAACCGCTGTCCTCCAGTACCCCAAACAGTCCAGGTTTTCATTAGGTGAAATAATCAGCTGATGGCTGAGAGCAGGTTGGTAACCATAGTGTTACTGATCATCTGAATACTTCACCGGTGCACTGGTTCAGCTATGACAACCTGGCCTGTTGTGGGTACTTGAGGACCATGGATGAGAAACACTGGTTTAAGGCATGCTTTGATAAATTAGGGGGGAAAATGTAAACGTGTGTGTACATTTACATTCTTCTCTGGCTTACCATTTTGGCATCCTCCTAAGAAATAAGCTATACATAGCTTATATTTAAAGGGGCATAGCCAAAACTTGTGGCATTATAAGGCAGCAATGTTTGAAACCGTGTTTGAAAAAAAGGGGTTAAAATAAATTCAAAGTAATGCTTGGGCAGATTTATAGTCTCACTTGTCCTAGTGTTAAAGGGACAAATTGAAACTACATGATTCTCATGGGGGGGGGGGGTGACATTCCACCTGTGTCAGTATAATTTTATGTTTCTTTTTTGTATTTCGTTAAACCCTGACACTGGCCCACAAATTACAGCAGTATTAATTAGACCCCCATTTTAAAAGCTTTTTTTTTTTTGTGCCCTGCAGCACCTTAATTCATTCTTTGAATTGCACGTGGGAGCTATTCCCATCATGATCTTGTCAGGCTTCAGGATCCATGTGATGTGCAGTGGTGGTCCCTTGCTCAAATAAGTGGCCTCTGTACTTCATTCCAGTTAGCTTTCCACAGGAGGGAAAGATCTCTACGCTATCGGGTGATAACACTACTCCAATAGAGGGCAAATAAGCCATAACATTTGTTGTAAGCATGTTACAGACATATTTCCTGTAATAAAGTGGTTAAATTGGTGCTTGACTAACCCCTATTGTCATGTGACGATGACTTTTAATAGTTGCTTGGCCCTGTAATTATTTCCGTGTCTACCTTTCCTAGTCTTGTCATGTGTGGTTTTTTTTCTTTCACCCTGTATTAGTGCTGCAGAATCAGTGTATTACAAGTAAAGACGATTCTGCTCCATAACACTGTGTATGTTATCTTATATGCCATCAAATTTATATAAAAAAGAGCTAAATAAAAATACAGCTCTGTAAAAATTTAGACCCTGCAAAATTATCAGTTTCTCTGGTTTTAATATTCTATAAGTATGAGTTTGATTAAAATTAACTTTTTGTTTTATTCTATAAGCTACTTACATTTCTCCCAAATAGAAAGTCATCTAGATAATTTATTTGCTGAAAATCTGGTCAATAAGGTTTTTTTTTTTTTTTTTTAAACACAATAGTAATGTTTTAACTTGCCAAATTCTTAAATCAATATTTGGTGGAATAACCCTGATTTATGTCAATTTTCGTGCATCACCAGTCTTTAACATTGCTGCAGGGTGACTTTTTATGCTGCAATAATTTAAGCAGCTCGGATTTGTTTGATGGCTTGTGACCATCCATCTGCCTCTTGATCACATTAAAGTTTTTCAATGGGGTTTTGGGTCTGGAGAATGGACTGGCTATGACAGGGTCTTGATGTGGATAGAGGGCTACCAGATCTTGATTGACCTGGTTGTGTCATGGAGGGAGCATTGTCCACCTGGAAAAAAAAAAACAATCCTCAGTTGTGGAACATTGTCAGAGCAGAAGGAAGCTTGTTATCTTCCAGGATAACCTTATATTCATGTGTCCTTCAAAAAAAGAATTCTTCCCGATCCCAGCACTGAAGCACCCCCAGATCATCCTTGATCCTTCACCAAATTTCACAGTAGGTGTGACACTGTGGCTTGTAGGACTCTCCAGGTCTTTGTCTAACCGTTAGACGACCAGGTGTTGGGCAAAGCTGAAATTTGACTCAGAGAAGATGACCTGGAATTGGGCAGATTTGTTTGAGTGCATGAATCAAGCCACATACAAGGTTTTCCTGGACTATGAGTATTGAGTTTTTTGTTTGCCCCCCCCAAGGCACTAGAGCCCAGCACAGTTAGGGCTAGATTTATTAAATTGCGCCCCTGTACGCCTCAGCTCGCCTGTGGCGGGGTGAAATTACCCGCCGGTAATTAACATTGCACACAAGCGCAATTTTGCCCTCGTGTGCAATCCCGCGCACAGCCAATCATGCGCGGGTTAGGAGCTGTCAATCTTGTCGGACTCGACCGAGGAGATTGAATTCCGCCACAATAGAGGTGGCGTAGATGTTAGGGAAGCAGCGGTCTGGTGACCGCTGCTTGATAAATCAGGGCAAGCAAGTTCTTGAGAGAACTTGCTGCCGTAGAGGCTTGATAAATCAAGCCCTTAGGATGGCATGGAATGTCCTAAGGGTGTGAAATGAGAGGGAAAAAATTACATACATACATACAAAAGTCTACACACCCCTGTTTAAAATGTCAGGTTTCTGTGATGTAAAAAAATGAGACAAAGATAAATAATTTCAGAACTTTTTCCACCTTTAATGTGACCTATAAACTGTACAACTCAATTGAAGAAAACAAATCTTTTAGGTAAAGGGAAATGAAAATAAAAACTAAAATATGGTTGCATAAGTGTGAACACCCTTAAACTAATGCTTTATTGAAGCACCACTTTTTTTTTTTTTTTTTTTTTTTTTTTAGTTTTTCAGCATGGCACATCTTGACTGGGCAAGATTTGCCCACTCTAAATCTGTCAGAATGTGAGGGCATCTCCTGTGCACAGCCCTCTTCAGATCACCCCACAGATTTTGAATCTGATTCAGGTCTGGGCTCTGGCTGGGCCATTCCAAAACTTAAATCTTCTTCTGGTGAAGCCATTCCTTTGTTGATTTGGATGTATGTTTTGGGTCGTTGTCATGCTGAAAGATGAAGTTCCTCTTCATGTTCATCTTTCTAGCAGAAGCCTGACGGTTTTGTGCCAATATTGTCTGGTATTTGGAACTGTTCATTATTCCCTCTACCTTGAATAAGGCCCCAGTTCCAGCTGAAGTAAAAACAGCCCCAAAGCATAATGCTGACACCACCATGCTTCACTGTGGGTATGGTGTTCTTTTGGTGATATGCAATGTTGTTTTTGCACCAAACCTATGTTTTGGAATTATGGCTAAAAAGTTCAACTTTGGTTTCATCAGACCAGAACACCTTTTGCAACATGCTTTTGGGAAACTCCAGATGTGTTTTTGCAAAATTTAGCCAGGCATGGATGGTTTTTTTTTTTTTTGTTTTTTTTGTTTTTTTTTTGTTCTTGTAAGAAAAGGCTTCCGTTTTGCCACTCTACCCCATAGCCCAGACATATGAAGAATACGGGCGATTGTCACATGTACCACACAGCTGGTACTTGCCAGGTATTCCTGCAGCTCCTTTAATGTTGCTGTAGGCCTCTTGGCAGCCTCCCAGACCAGTTTTCTTCTAGTCTTTTCATCAATTTTGGAGGGACATCCAGTTCTTGGTAATGTCATTGTTGTGCCATATGTTCTCCACTTGATGACTGTCTTAACTGTGTTCCATGGTATATCTAATGCCTTTGAAATTCTTTTGTACCCTTCTCCTGACTGATACCTTTTAACAATGAGATCCCTCTGATGCTTTAGATGCTCTCTGCGGACCATGGCTTTTGCTGTAGGATGCGACTAACAAAATGTCAGGAAAGACCTACTAGAACAGCTGAACTTTATTTGGGGTTAATCAGAGGCACTTTAAATGACAGATGTGTACTGACTACTATTTAACACAGCTACATCCCCAGTTATAAAAGGGTGTTCACACTTATGCAACCATATTTTATTTTTTTTATTACCCTTTAACTAAAAGATTTCAGTTTGTTTTTCAATTGAGTTGTGTAGTTAATAGGTCACATTAAAGGTGCAGTCTACACCAGAATTGTTATTGTTTTAAAAGATAGATAATCCCTTGTTAAATATATATATATATATATATATATATATATATATATATATATATATATATATATATATATATATATATATATATATATATATATATATATATATATATATATATATATATATATATATATATATATATATATATATATATATATATATATATATATATATTTTACCTCTGTGATTATCTTGTATCTAAGCCTCTGCAGACTGCTCCTTTATTTCAGTTCTTTTGACAGACTTGAAGTTTAGCCAATCGGTGATGGCTCCCAGGTAACTTCACGTGCACGAGCAGTGTTATCTATATGAAAAACATGAACTAACACCCTCTAGTGGTGAAAAACCTGTTAAAATGCATTCTTAAGAGGCGGCTTTCAAGGTCTAAGAAATTAGCATATGAACCTCCTAGGTTAAAGGGACACTGTACCCAATTTTTTTTTACTTCTATTAATTTTTCTTCGTTCTCTTGCTATCATTATTTGAAAAAGAAGGCATCTAAGCTTTTTTTTGGTTTCAGTACTCTGGACAGCACTTTTTTATTGATGGATGAATTTATCCACCAATCGGCAAGGACAACCCAGGTTGTTCACCAAAAATGGGCCGGCATCTAAACTTACATTCTTGCTTTTCAAATAAAGATACCAAGAGAATGAAGAAAATTTGATAATAGGAGTAAATTAGAAAGTTGCTTAAAATTTCATGCTCAATCTGAATCACGAAAGAATTTTTTTGGGTACAGTGTCCCTTTAAGCTTTCAACTAAGAATACCAAGAGAACAAAGAAAAAATGGTGATAAAAATAAATTGGGGAAATTGTTTAAAATTACATGTCCTATCTGAATCATGAGTTTTTTTTTTTTTTTTTTTTTTTTTTGGACTAGACTGTCCCTTTAAAGGTGGAAAAAGTTCTGAAATGATTTCTTTGTCTGTTTTTTTTTGTTTTTTTTTTTTTTTTGTTTTTGTTTTTTTTGTTTTTTACACAACATCACAGAAACCTGACATTTTAACAGGGGTGTGTAGACTTTTTATATCCTGTGTGTATGCATATACAGAAGAGCTGCAACAACTAATCGGTAAGTTTGATCATAAAAATAGTTGTCAACAAATCTCATTATCGATTAGTTGGTCAGTTGCACAGCACCAGCTGCTTTAATCTGATCTACTGCAACTAAGAGTGTGCAAAAAAATAAAAATATTTTTTTAATCTTTTTTTTCTATCCGATTAATCGGATAGAAAATAAATAAATAAAAATGTTGGCACAATACCATGTGCAGGAGTTCATTGGATTGAAGCAGCTGGTGCTGTGCAATTAACCAACTAATCGCTGACCACCTAATTGATAATGAGATAATTTGACAACTATTTTTATGATCAATCTTACCGATTAGTTGTTGCAGCATATATATATATATATATATATATATATATATATATATATATATATAATTTTTTTTTTTTTTTTTTTTTTTAAAGCATAATTCAACTCTTAAATTTGCCTTGTTCTTTTAGTATTCTTTAGATACAGGTGCTGGAGCTTGCTCCTGATTGGTGGCTACACATGCCTGTTTTTCATTGGCTTACTAATGTGTACAGCTAGCTTCCAGTAGTGCGTTGCTGCTCATTCAGTATATGAAGCAACATTCCAAATAGAAGTAAATTGGAAAGTTCTTTTAAAATTGTATGTTTTTACGTGAATCACAAAGTTTGGGTTTAATGTGTTTTTTGGGGGGGAGGGGGGGTTTGTTTTAGTGCTAAATGTGTCACCAAAGAAATATGGATCACATGTGGGTTTTTTATTCTAAAACACAATAACACTCAAAAGCATAACGATCTAATGGTTCATAGCCACACCTTTTTTAAAGAATTGACAAATCCTTAACCCAATGTTGCAATCTTATATTTTAATCGTGCAAGCATTGCAAAATGTGGGTGTCAGTGGTTAAGTGGTACTGGTTACTTGTCTACCAGAAAAATTATAAACGTCCTCATTTCAAAGCATTGATTCAGATATTGGTAGCCAAACAGTGCCAAAAAGCTCCACTCACAAAAGCCTATTTCTCACTTCTAGCAAAAATAACCTGAGGCTGTTAAAGTAAACCTGTTTCCTTTTGGTCTTATGGTGTGTAAAGACACTAACAGTCAGTGTTATGGTTTAGATCAGGGGTCGCCAACCTTTTGGACCACTAAACTCACAATTTTGAATCCCGTGGACCACTAACATGATTTTTTTTAAAAAAGGATCTAGTATAACCATAGCTAAGTTTATACTATGTATATATTTACACATTGTTAAGAATTATTTTTTGGAATTAACTAACTGAATGACAGAACTGAGAGAATACATCCAAATGAAGGGTGAGTGTCAACTTTTGAGCTGGAAACAGAGGCAGAAAGTGGGGGAAAAAAGAATTTTGTTTAAAAGGACCACAGGACTTCCAAGTTACCTCCCCAGTTAGGAATTATTGAAAACTACTTATGATCATGGACAGACATTGGAGTCATAAATTAAGTTTATATCAGAAAGATCTCAATATGGATGTGAGCTAACTGGCTGACTACGACTGATGTTACTGGCAATTACTATAATACTGGTGGGGTATGGCTGATCTGCTGGATGGCAATTACTGGAATTCAGGTGAAATGGCTTTTTGCGTGGGAAAATTATTAAAATGAAAAATAACTAATATTGAATAAAAAAAAAAAGATGGAGGGGAGGAAGACAAATGGTGATGTAAGTTCATCTGAAGGAATTTGGAAAACTACTACAAAGAGACAGGTAAAGGGAAGAAATGTACTTTATTTCCACTATTTTAAGCCAAGACTATATCAACCTCTGCTGGCTTTAGAATGGAAGCATCTTTCTCCGATCAGCGCGCCAGGCAGGAGGAGTTAAAAATACAATCTAGCTACGCAAGTTGCTCAGTACTACGCAAAGTGTGTAGGAAGATTGTAATTTAACTTCTCCTCAGTCGGTTTTCACTGATGTCCAGCCAGGCACTGTAGTGAGTTTCGGCGCAACGAGGGTGACACCATCGGAGGAGATTAATAGGATGCTGGATGGTGTCAAGGACCACCAACATCTTCTCGTGGTCCATGGACCACTGGTTGGTGACCGCTGGTTTAGATTATATATCCATACTGATGTGGCTGGAGTTGTAAGGAGTCTTCAATAGCATGTTGGATACCAGGTATTCAAACAATTTTGCATGACAATTTAAAAACATTTATGCTTCTGACATATGTATATGATGGCACAGTGGGGGGAAAAGTGCTGTCAACATGACCTGAAACAGCTTTTCTAGACGTGTTCCACAAAATAATTTTATCGTTAAATTTATATATCCCACTTTAATGCCATTTTATAAAGATTAGAAGACTTAGTGAGTCAAACCCTTTTTCATAAATAAAACACATGGCAGTGGCCACACTTAGCTGACCTGGATACCTTGGGCTCTTGATATTCTGCTTTTACACCTCATAAGGGGAAACTTTTTACTTATAAGGGACATAATACTCATATGCTAAATCACTTGAAACTGATGCAGTATAACTGTAAAAAGCTGACAGGAAAATATCACCTGGGCATCTCTATGTAAAAAAGGAAGATATTTTACCTCCAATTTCCTCAGCTCAGCAGAGTAAGTTCTGTGTAAAGTTATACTCAGCTGCAGCCCAGCTGCAGGTAAAAAAAATGAAGAAATGAACAGCATCCCATCAGCAGTGCTGAGGTCATGAACTCTTTTACTGTGATCTCATGAGATTCCACTTAACTCTCATGAGATTTCATGGCAAACATCCTTTAAACTGAATAGGGAAATAAGATGAGTGCACGAAAGCTCACCCCTTCCGCTGTCCCGGGACAGACATACTAATATGCTGCTTAGAAATCCTTTACAATGGGATGTGGCTACTGAAACTTTTGAGGTAAAATATCTTTCTATTTTACATAGAGATGTTCAGGTGGTTTTCTAATCGGCTTTTTACAGCTATGCTGCATCACTTTCAAGTGTTTAAACATTTGGGTATTATGGCCCTTTAAACCCCTGTACGATTTTTCAAAGTGCAAAGCTAGAGATCACTCAGAACAAATGTAGTCTCTCTAAAATGTATCCAGAAGTGTGAATGTCCCACAATGTGGGTGTAAAGCAAGGTTCACAAATCTTGGTTCCCATGTTAAAGGGACACTCGAGTCAACATTTTTAGCTTATTATTCAGACAGAGCATGCAGTTTTAAGACACTTTCCAATTTAACTTCCATTATCAAATTGTGCACGGGTCTCTTTATATTCACACTTTCTAGTGAACAAGCTCACAGGATATTCTTGTCTGGCTAATTTGTCACATGATGCAGGGGGCCAGAAAATAGGCAAATACATTTACCAGAAAAAAATCTACATATTTGAAATTCAGAGTGGGTGTTGCGTTTTTTTTTATTATGCGATTCTTCTGCATTTAGTGGTCATTTAAAGGACCAGTCAACACAGTAGATTTGCATAATCCACAAATGCAAGAACAAGACAATGCAATAGCACTTAGTCTGAACTTCATGTGAGTAGTAGAGAACTTTAAATTGTCAGAAAAAAAAAAATCTCTTTCCACCTTGAGGGAGATCTGGGGGCTCCTAACCGCTCCTACCCCGGCGATCGTGCCTGTAGAGTGACAGGCATCGCCGGGGCTTCTCATGATGCGCAGTGACGTGATGACGTCACTGTGCAACTTTATCTATATATACTTAACAATGTTAAGTATAGGAGGAGGGGGCATGCTGCTTAGAAGAAGTTAAAAAAATGTTTTAAAAAATTTAAATTAAAAAAACCTTAGAAAATATTAGCACCCAGGTGGTAAAGTGCTTAGCACTCAAAGGGTTAATGGAAGTAAATTGGAAAGTTGTTTTAAAATTGCATGCACTATCTGAATAAGTTTAATTTTGAATTGAGTTTCCCTTTAATGTGAGGCACTTGCTGTGGGACAGTGAGTTAAAGGGACATTAAAAATGTATGCTATATATGAATCATAAAGGAATATAAAAAATTAAACAATTTTGCAATTAACTTATATTATCTACTTTGCTTTGGGTTTTTTTTGTTTACTTTCAAAAGCATACCTAGGTAAGATCAGGTGCTTGAAGCTAGATGCAGATTAGTCGCTGAACATGTATAGCTTATTGATTTACCAATGTGTTCAGCTAGCTCCCAGTAGTGCATTGTTGCTCTTTCAATAAAGAATACCAATAGAATGAAGAAAAAATATAATATAAAGTTGTTTAAAATTGTATGGTCTGATTTAAATCATGAATAAAACATTTAATGTCAACCCTTTGAGTGCTAAGCACTTTCCCACCTGGGTGCTAAGCACATTTGACGTATTTTTTATTTTTCCTTTTTTTCATTTCGGATCCCCAAGACTTATACCATTGGAAAAGTTAGGCAATTACCTTTCCAATGGTGGGTCTTGGGGGTCTGTAGCTGCTTAGATGCCTGAGATACAGGCTTATAAGCAGCATGCCCCCTTTCCCTATATTGTCCATTGTCTTTTTTTTACATAAAGTTGGGCGGTGACGTCATTACGCGTGACGTCACCACGCAAAACGGGAAGCCCCGGCGATGCCTGTCACTCTACAGGCACGATCGCCGGGGTAGGAGCGGGTGGGAGCCCCCATATCTCCCTCAAGGTGGGAGAGTGCTAGCGACGGCTCTGAGCCGTCGTTAGCACCTGAGTGAGAAACTCTGCGACGGCTCAGAGCCGTCGTTGGCACTCAAGGGGTTAAAGGGACAGTATACACCAATTTCAATATAACTACATCTATAGACATTACTATAAAGAATAAGATGCAGATACCGATTTAAAAACTTACATGGAAGCTCTCAGTGTAGCTGTGTTGAAGAGGTAAGGTAGCCGGAAAGCCCACTGCAAGTGGGAAATAAGACACCCCCCCCTCCCCCTGCATATGAAAAGACCCTTTACACAAACAGGAGCAAGCTGGAGTAGGTATCTGACGGTATTCTCCTAAAACTTTGGGGCTTGGTTAGGAGTCTGAAAATCAGAGCAATGTTATTTAAAAATAAGCAAAACTACATTTAAAAAAAAATAAATCTTTATGGGCTATATAAATCATCTACAAAACATTTATGCAAAGAAAAGAGTATGTCCCTTTTAAAGTCTTGTGGATTGAAAGCTTCCCTAATGAACAAAACTCTTGTTAAAATATTTTGTTGATCATGCAAACAGATAGCTATGCTTAATTCAAAACAAAATGTGGTGTGTTCTGGTTTAAACTGCAAAGTTCTTTCCTTACCCCAAAAGATATGTGCTATATAGACCTTTTTGTTTTGTGTGCACATAAAAACACTGAGGACAAAATAAAGATTTGACAAATGTCACAGAAGAAGCAAGATGAGCAAAGGAGATATGGCTTTTTTTTTTTTTGTTTTTTTAAATCTAGGAGACGCAAGGAAAAAAAAACAGGAGCTGATGTTCATGTGGGGCATATACTTGGATTTCAGCCTCTCCATGGTGCATTACATTTTTGGGAAAGATGCACCTGTAGGTTATACAGACTTTTTGGCCTAAAACTGTTTAGTGGATTTACTGGCATAACACTGCTTTGGAGATTTACGTATAAAAAAAACCTAATTGTGATGCAACTTCTATCTGAAATATTCAGCTTCTTTTCTGCTTCAGCCCACGCCCTGATGCTGACCTCTAATATCCATTACTTAATCAGGGCCTGTACTAGTGTGGTCTATTGGCACACCTTTGATTTTACGCTCCAATAAGCTGGTGCCTTTTTACCCTGTCTTGAAAGTCACTTGCAAGCCACTTGTTGCTGCTCTTCTGTGAATTTATTTTTGTTCTGGATTGAACGTTTAATTTGCCATTGAACATGCGTTTTTTTGGGGGGGGGGTTTTGTAAGGTCACTCGACTTCTTTTAGAATTGCATAAAGCAAAAATTCTTTGAATCAAGGCTTGATTAACCCATACTTCATGTTGACTTTAAACTGCAATTTAAGTGGTTTGATAGTGCCCACCTTTTTACCCATAATAGACAACTTTTTTTCTTTTTTTTTTTTTTTTTTTTTTATATTCCAGTCATCAATACATTGCATTGTTTTTAAATTGTGCTAAAAACCTGTGGAATTGTAGTTTCTAGGCGCTGCATCACTTTAGTGTCTTACAAAGTACAAGCCCTCTACAGCAAACAGAAGAATGCACGTCCGTGCCCGCATGTACTGTAAATAGGGTTGCACCAATACCATTTTTTTTATGACAGACTTCAAGTGCCGATACCAATTACCAATATATATTTTTTTTTTTTGTCGTGAAAGTTTACCAAGCACAATACAGACTAATTATTTAAGATTCCTTCTTTATAATTATAAAGGGCTGTAATTCATAAGACCATTATGAAATAATAAAGTTCACTAAACATGTTTAGAAATAAATATTACAATAAAATATTACATCTAGGGGTGATGCAATTAGGTTGTAGGGCTGTTATATAACATCAATCTGACATGTGTATGGAGGTTCGACTCTAAGTTGAACAGTCTTAAACTTTCCACACTACTGCATGGGGCAGAAAGATATTTTTGGGCCATGTTAGCCAGAGCTGGAAATCTGTTTAACTGCCCAGTACTTCAGGGGTTTGAACAAGGTACAGTGATCTCTCCTACAATAATACAAATAACAGCAATTTTTATTGTCAGAACAGTAGTAAACAATTTTTAGTTTAGTCTCCACTCCAGTTTAAAATGAAATGGGAACATGCGGTTTGAAAAAACACCACTATCGCATATGGGTAGGAAGTGGAGGTATCGGTTTAAGTACAGGTGCATTTGCACAAGTACTCATGCAAATACTTGGTATCGGTACCGATACTAGTATCAGTATCGGTGCATCCCTAACTGTAAAGGTCTGCTTCCAGCCCACATGTGATTAGATAAAGAGAATAAGAAGCTGCAGTACAGTGCTGAACCATGTCACCCAGTAGATGCCCATAACTGTTTGTACTTGTGCTCCTCTGCACTGCAGTCGGCCTACTACTGCAGTCACTAAACAAGGTGATTGTGGAGGTGCAGTTCCGCCTTATGCTGGATCTCACATCTTTAGTGAACTTGCTGAATACCTCTACTGGCTGGAGATGCATAGCAAGCTTGATATCGGCCCATTTCAACTTTTGATTCACTACTTACTGGTAATAGGTTTCTAGTATCCTAAGGAATCATTTTTTATAATTGGAGACTGTTAAGTGTCCCTTGCATCAGGGAATAATGTTTGTGTGGCTTTGTTCTCCCTAGATTCGGGAAATCTTTCCCTTCTAAATGTTATCAGTGGCTGTTAAGCTCTATACATCTATCCAGACATACCTTGACTTTATAAACGTTAAGTATGCAGGCTTCAGAATACCCTTGCTTTATGATTTCAGCGATTTCACATTAAAAAATCCCCCCCCCCCCCCCATCATACCTTCCACTGGGGGATTAATCCGTGCTATTGTCTCCTGTTTACATATCTTCTTTTTTTTTTCTACAGAGATTATTTGTAGTTTAGATTATTTGTTACTCTTTTCAGTGTAGGTGGGAATACCTCTGGAAAAAAGTTAATCAATTGAGAAATAAAGGCAAATTGTCTGTTTGCTAACAAATATACTCCAGCGGGTAAAATGGACCACTGGGAACTCATTAAAGGGGGAAACATTTTTTTTTATAGTACAATGGGCTTGATTTATCAAGTCGTTTGCCCCCATACGACTGCAGGTTCTCACAAGAGAACCTGCAGTCAGTATTTATCAAGCAGCAATCAGACTGCTGCTTCCTAACCTCTCCAGCTTTTCAGATGTATCATTTCAATCTCGTCTGACCAGGGAGATTGACAGCTCATGCCTGTGCATGATTGGCTGTGCGCAGGGGGGGGTGTTGCTCAAGAGCGGAAAATAGTACTCTTGTGCAATACTGAATTCCGGCAGACGGGTGCATATGTAAGCCCCTGTCTGCCCTAGCTTGATAAATAGAGCCTTATGTGCTTTTAACTAAATTGTGTATCTAATACGTAATGAGACTGCTGTGGGTCGCAAACCTTTGCAGGCATGCTATTTTTTTTTTTATATATTTTTCCCATATAACAAATATATTTCCAGTCAATAAACTGGTTAAAGTGCAAATGCAGAGTTGCACAATAGCAAAACAAACTTCTGTTCCTGCTTCCTCCAATTTATGACGAAATAGAGGACACTAACATGTTGTAATACAGATGTGCATGATTTCCCATAACACTAGTTTACCACAAAGTGGTTTGGTTTCTAAATGCTCTTTAAGGTGGTGGTTACTAATGTTCGATACATAAAGTGTGCGTATACCTTGCCATGAATGTTGGGGTATAATCCACCTATAGCATGGCTGGCTCCTAAACTTGAAATACATTTAGTAGATACCTCAATTATACTAGCCATATACAGATGGTATAATCTTATATCAGAAGCAATGGCTCCCAGGGCCACTATGAATGTTTAAAAATTGCCATTAGTGCTAGAAAAAAGTGTGTTGCTGCTAGTATAGTTTTGAGTGTAACTGGCCCCATCGTGGCTTTCCCTTAAAGGGATAGTAAACCCCAAAATTGTCTTATGATTCAGATAGAACATACAATTTTAAACAACTTTCCAATTTAATTCTATTAAATTTTCTTCATTCTCGTGTTATCCATTGCTGAAGGGACAGCACTGCACTACTGACAGGAAGCTGAAAATATCTATTAAGCTAATCACAAGACAATGTGTGCAGGCACCAATTGGCAGCAGCTCTCACTAGTGTAGGATATGTGCGTATTCATATTTTTTTACAAGGGATACGAAGAGAACGAAGCACATTTGGAAATAGTAGTGAATTTAACCGTCTTAAAATGACATGCCATATCTGATATCATGCAAGTTTTTTTTTTTTTTTTTTTTTTTTTTTTTTTTTTTTTTAAATTTTGACTTTTGTATCCCTTTAAATTCTAACTCCTGAGACTTACTTTGTTATTGCTAAATCATGAAGTGCCTAATTGCAAACAACTTGAGTTGTCTGTTTTGACTCAAACTTGCAGGCCTTTTTGGTGTATGCCAGTTATCAATGTATTTTATGTGGGAATTGTTTGAAAGTTACTAGCAAGTGCAATTCGTACTAATTCTACACAGACTGTTTCTTCTGTTATGTGTGATCAGTCCACGGGTCATCATTACTTCTGGGATATAACTCCTCCCCAACAGGAAATGCAAGAGGATTCACCCAGCAGAGCTGCATATAGCTCCTCCCCTCTACGTCAGTCCCAGTCATTCTCTTGCACCCAACGACTAGATAGGATGTGTGAGAGGACTATGGTGATTATACTTAGTTTTTATGACTTCAATCAAAAGTTTGTTATTTTAAAATAGCACCGGAGCGTGTTATTACTTCTCTGACAGAGTTTGAGGAAGAATCTGTCAGAGTTTTTTACTATGATTTTAACCGGAGTAGTTAAGATCATATTGCTGTTCTCGGCCATCTGAGGGAGGTAAAGGCTTCAGATCAGGGGACAGCGGGCAGAGGAATCTGCATTGAGGTATGTAGCAGTTTTTATTTTCTGAATGGAATTGATGAGAAAATCCTGCCATACCGTTAAAATGACATGTATGTATACACTTCAGTATTCTGGGGATGGTATTTCACCGGAACTACTCTGTTAAAGGTCACTAATCCTTTTTAATAACTATTTATCATATTAAACGTTTTTGCTGGAATGTAGAATCGTTTACATTGCTGAGGTACTGTGTGAATAAATATTTGGGCATTATTTTCCACTTGGCAGTTTTTTTGATTTATTTGTGACAGTTTCGTTTCTCTTCACTGCTGTGTGGGAGAGGGAGGGGCCGTTTTTGGCGCTCTTTGCTACGCATCAAAAAATACCAGTCAGTTACTTTTATTTTTCCTGCATGATCCGGTTCATCTCTGATAGATCTCAGGGGTCTTCAAACTTCTTTGAAGGGAGGTAAATTCTCTCAGCAGAGCTGTGAGAATTCTTATAGTGACTGTGAATAAAAACGTTGCTTTGTATTTTTTATGTCAAATTTAATTATTGTTATTTTACTAATGGGAACAAACCTTTGCTAAAAGTTTTGTTGTTTTAAAGTGTGATGCTATAACTGTTTTTCAGTTCACTATTTCAACTGTCATTTAATCGTTAGTACCTCTTTGAGGCACAGTACGTTTTTTGCTAAAAAAGATTATAACCAAGTTGTAAGTTTTTTTGCTAGTGTGTTAAACATGCCTGACTCAGAGGAAGATATCTGTGTCATTTGTTCCTATGCCAAGGTGGAGCCCAATAGAAATTTATGTACTAACTGTATTGATGCTACTTTAAATAAAAGTCAATCTGTACAATGTGAACAAATTTCACCAAACAGCGAGGGGAGAGTTATGCCGACTAACTCGCCTCACGCGGCAGTACCTGCATCTCCCGCCCGGGAGGTGCGTGATATTTTGGCGCCTAGTACATCTGGGCGGCCATTACAGATAACATTACAAGATATGGCTACTGTTATGACTGAAGTTTTGTCTAAATTACCAGAACTAAGAGGCAAGCGTGATCACTCTGGGGTGAGAACAGAGTGCGCTGACAATGCTAGGGCCATGTCTGATACTGCGTCACAGCTCGCAGAGCATGAGGACGGAGAGCTTCATTCTGTGGGTGACGGTTCTGATCCAAACAGATTGGACTCAGATATTTCAAATTTTAAATTTAAATTGGAGAACCTCCGTGTATTACTAGGGGAGGTCTTAGCAGCTCTCAACGATTGTAACACCGTTGCAATACCAGAGAAACTGTGTAGGTTGGATAAATACTTTGCGGTACCGGCGAGTACTGACGTTTTTCCTATACCTAAGAGACTAACTGAAATTGTTACTAAGGAGTGGGATAGACCCGGTGTGCCGTTCTCACCCCCTCCAATATTTAGAAAGATGTTTCCAATAGACGCCACCACTCGGGACTTATGGCAAACGGTCCCCAAGGTGGAGGGAGCAGTTTCTACTTTAGCTAAGCGTACCACTATCCCGGTGGAGGATAGCTGTGCTTTCTCAGATCCAATGGATAAAAAATTAGAGGGTTACCTTAAGAAAATGTTTGTTCAACAAGGTTTTATATTACAACCCCTTGCATGTATCGCGCCGATTACGGCTGCGGCAGCATTTTGGATTGAGTCGCTTGAAGAGAACCTTAGTTCATCTACGCTAGACGACATTACGGACAGGCTTAGAGTCCTTAAACTAGCTAATTCCTTCATTTCGGAGGCCGTAGTACATTTAACCAAACTTACGGCTAAGAACTCAGGATTCGCCATACAGGCACGTAGGGCGCTGTGGCTAAAATCCTGGTCAGCTGATGTTACTTCTAAGTCCAAATTACTTAATATACCTTTCAAGGGGCAGTCTTTATTTGGGCCCGGTTTGAAAGAGATTATCGCTGACATTACAGGAGGTAAGGGCCACGCCCTACCTCAAGACAAAGCCAAAGCTAAGGCTAGACAGTCTAATTTTCGTCCCTTTCGGAACTTTAAAACAGGAGCAGCATCAACCTCCACTGCACCAAAACAGGAAGGAGCTGTTGCTCGTTACAGGCAAGGCTGGAAGCCTAACCAGTCCTGGAACAAGAGCAAGCAGGCCAGGAAACCTGCTGCTGCCCCAAAGACAGCATGAACCGAGAGCCCCCGATCCGGGACCGGATCTAGTGGGGGGCAGACTCTCTCTCTTCGCCCAGGCCTGGGCAAGAGATGTTCAGGATCCCTGGGCTCTAGAGATCATATCGCAGGGATACCTTCTAGACTTCAAATTATCTCCCCCAAGAGGGAGATTTCATCTGTCAAGGTTGTCAACAAACCAGATAAAGAAAGAAGCGTTTCTACGCTGCGTACAAGATCTGTTATTTATGGGAGTGATCCATCCGGTTCCGCGGTCGGAACAAGGACAAGGGTTCTACTCAAACCTGTTTGTGGTTCCCAAAAAAGAGGGAACTTTCAGGCCAATCTTAGATTTAAAGACTCTAAACAAATTCCTAAGAGTTCCATCGTTCAAAATGGAAACTATTCGAACAATCTTACCCATGATCCAAGAGGGTCAGTACATGACCACAGTGGATTTAAAGGATGCTTACCTTCACATACCGATCCACAAAGATCATCACCGGTATCTAAGGTTTGCCTTCTTAGACAGGCACTACCAGTTTGTAGCTCTTCCATTCGGATTGGCTACGGCTCCAAGAATCTTCACAAAGGTTCTGGGTGCCCTTCTAGCGGTACTAAGACCGCGAGGGATTTCGGTAGCTCCGTACCTAGACGACATTCTAATTCAAGCTTCAAGCTTTCAAACTGCCAAGTCTCATACAGAGTTAGTTCTGGCATTTCTAAGGTCGCATGGATGGAAAGTGAACGAAAAGAAGAGTTCTCTCTTTCCTCTCACAAGAGTTCCATTCTTGGGGACTCTTATAGATTCTGTAGAAATGAAGATTTACCTGACAGAAGACAGGTTAACAAAGCTTCAAAATGCATGCCGCGTCCTTCATTCCATTCAACACCCGTCAGTAGCTCAATGCATGGAGGTGATCGGCTTAATGGTAGCGGCAATGGACATAGTACCTTTTGCACGCCTACACCTCAGACCGCTGCAATTATGCATGCTAAGTCAGTGGAATGGGGATTACTCAGATTTGTCCCCTACTCTGAATCTGAATCAAGAGACCAGAAATTCTCTTCTATGGTGGCTTTATCGGCCACACCTGTCCAGGGGGATGCCATTCAGCAGGCCAGACTGGACAATTGTAACAACAGACGCCAGCCTACTAGGTTGGGGCGCTGTCTGGAATTCTCTGAAGGCTCAGGGACTATGGAATCAGGAGGAGAGTCTCCTTCCAATAAACATTCTGGAATTGAGAGCAGTTCTCAATGCCCTTCTGGCTTGGCCCCAGTTAACAACTCGGGGGTTCATCAGGTTTCAGTCGGACAACATCACGACTGTAGCTTACATCAACCATCAGGGAGGGACAAGAAGCTCCCTAGCAATGATGGAAGTATCAAAGATAATTCGCTGGGCAGAGTCTCACTCTTGCCACCTGTCAGCAATCCACATCCCGGGAGTGGAGAACTGGGAGGCGGATTTCTTGAGTCGCCAGACTTTTCATCCGGGGGAGTGGGAACTTCATCCGGAGGTCTTTGCCCAAATACTTCGACGTTGGGGCAAACCAGAGATAGATCTCATGGCGTCTCGCCAGAACGCCAAACTTCCTCGCTACGGGTCCAGATCCAGGGATCCGGGAGCGGTTCTGATAGATGCTTTGACAGCACCTTGGAACTTCAGGAGGGCTTATGTGTTTCCACCCTTCCCGCTGCTTCCTCGATTGATTGCCAAAATCAAACAGGAGAGAGCATCAGTAATTCTAATAGCACCTGCATGGCCACGCAGGACTTGGTATGCAGATCTAGTGGACATGTCATCCTGTCCGCCTTGGTCTCTACCTCTAAGACAGGACCTTCTGATACAGGGTCCATTCAAACATCAAAATCTAACTTCTCTGAAGCTGACTGCTTGGAAATTGAACGCTTGATTTTATCAAAACGTGGTTTTTCTGAGTCGGTTATTGATACCCTAATTCAGGCTAGGAAGCCTGTTACCAGAAGGATTTACCATAAAATATGGCGGAAATACCTATACTGGTGCGAATCCAAAGGTTACTCCTGGAGTAAGGTTAGGATCGCTAGGATACTGTCTTTTCTACAAGAAGGTTTAGAAAAGGGTTTATCAGCTAGTTCATTAAAGGGACAGATTTCAGCTCTGTCCATCTTGTTACACAGACATCTGTCAGAAAATCCAGATGTCCAGTCCTTTTGTCAGGCTTTAGCTAGGATCAAGCCTGTGTTTAAAGCTGTTGCTCCACCATGGAGTTTAAACTTAGTTCTTAACGTTTTACAGGGTGTTCCGTTTGAACCCCTTCATTCCATTGATATAAAAATGTTATCTTGGAAGGTTCTGTTTTTAATGGCTATTTCCTCGGCTCGAAGAGTCTCTGAGTTATCAGCCTTACATTGTGATTCCCCTTATCTGATTTTTCACTCAGACAAGGTAGTTCTGCGTACTAAACCTGGGTTCTTACCTAAGGTAGTCACTAACAGGAACATCAATCAAGAGATTGTTGTCCCATCCTTGTGTCCAAATCCTTCTTCAAAGAAGGAACGTCTTTTACACAATCTGGATGTAGTTCGTGCCCTCAAGTTCTACTTGCAGGCAACTAAAGATTTTCGCCAAACTTCTTCCTTGTTTGTCGTTTACTCTGGACAGAGGAGAGGTCAAAAAGCTTCTGCTACCTCTCTCTCTTTTTGGCTTCGTAGCATAATACGTTTAGCCTATGAGACTGCTGGACAGCAGCCTCCTGAAAGAATTACAGCTCACTCCACTAGAGCTGTGGCTTCCACTTGGGCCTTTAAGAATGAGGCCTCTGTTGAACAGATTTGCAAGGCTGCAACTTGGTCTTCACTTCATACTTTTTCCAAATTTTACAAATTTGACACTTTTGCTTCTTCGGAGGCTATTTTTGGGAGAAAGGTTCTTCAGGCAGTGGTTCCTTCTGTATAATGAGCCTGCCTTTCCCTCCCGTCATCCGTGTACTTTTGCTTTGGTATTGGTATCCCAGAAGTAATGATGACCCGTGGACTGATCACACATAACAGAAGAAAACATAATTTATGCTTACCTGATAAATTCCTTTCTTCTGTTGTGTGATCAGTCCACGGCCCGCCCTGTTTTAAGGCAGGTAAATATCTTTTAAATTATACTCCAGTCACCACTTCACCCTTGGTTACTCCTTTCTCGTTGATTCTTGGTCGAATGACTGGGACTGACGTAGAGGGGAGGAGCTATATGCAGCTCTGCTGGGTGAATCCTCTTGCATTTCCTGTTGGGGAGGAGTTATATCCCAGAAGTAATGATGACCCGTGGACTGATCACACAACAGAAGAAAGGAATTTATCAGGTAAGCATAAATTATGTTTTTCCCATACAATAGCTTGGTTCTTTAAACGCAACCTGTTTGCATTTCTATGAATCTTATGTTTTCCTTTGTCTAAACTGGAGCTTGAGACAGCAACTTGGTTAAGGCAGACACTGTATGACCAGATCACATGGTCAAACATGAATTTGTAAATTCTCACTCACATTATGGTGTGAATTCTGTAGTTGATTTGGCCTGCATACCTAATGCTTTTGTAATGTAATTCTTTGAGAGGTTTAGGGCTATAGAAATGTGAATTCTCCCCCCCCTTTCATTTAGGTAGCTGTGATTTTAACTTGTCTTTCTGTTCCTCGGTTATTTCAAGGCAAATGTATTGCGTAAACCACATGACTAGTGTGCAAGACTGAAACTCTCATACATAGTACTAAAGAAACGTGACTGTAGCTTCTTTCCCAGTGATCACAATCATAAATACATAATCTCCTGATTTTGTAATTGAAAAATAAAATGCATACTATTAATGAAATAAAATAGCAATATTGAATTGGGTATTAAATCACAGGTTGAACACAACAGGTCAGCTGCACAGATGTTGTGTGTTGGCATCCTGTTACACTAGTAAAATATCAATATACAGACAAACTATAGAAATGTGACTGAGTAATTTTACTGGTGCATTATTATAGTGAGCATGTGTTTACTTATTCCTTAGTATCCATTTTCTCTCCCCCCCCCCCCCCCCTCTAATTTTTTAATTGTGCAGGAAACATTTGAATCTGTTTGGTGACTTGGATATACAATATGGCAGTGGGTGTTTTTTTGTTTCATGATTATCAAATGATAGAGATCGACTCCAAGAGTGTTAAACAAGTTTATGGGTCTGTTAACACTCGGCTATTAAGTGTGGTGTGTTTGTCTCTTTTGAGATTATACTAATTATAGACTTGCTAAACTCTTCATTGTGCAAAATAGCATCGGATAAAAATGCACACAACTAAGTAAAGCTGACATGAAACAAAATGTCTGCTAGAATAGGGCTATGTAGTAGTAGTAGTCTCAATCTTGCATGACTCGGCAATTATGTCATGCAGATGCATGCGGTTACCAACCATATCCTTGTGCAGATCTTAAAAGGATATTAAAACTTTTTTTTTTTCTTTATTTTGTGATTTTTAGACTAACATTCTTTTTTCTTAAAAAAAAAAAAGAAAAAAGTTTCCAATTTACTTCTCAAATTTACTTTGTTTTTTTTTCTTTTCATTGTGATACCTAGGTAGGGGTCTGGAGCACTAGATGGCAGGGAATAGTGCTGCCATCTAGTGCTCTTGCAAATGGATAACATGCTTGCAAATTGACACGCTCCTGAGCTTTTTCCAACAAAAGGTAGCAAAAGAACAAACAAATTAATATATGTAAATTGGAAAGTTTTTAAAACTGCATGGCCTATCTGACTTGTGCAATAGAATTAAGTTTCATGGCCTAACTGTAGGCATCCACCATACTTTTACTGCTTAGTGGTATGTATCATTTCAGTTTTACATTAACTCTTCCTCCTTTCCACAGCATTGGGAGCCGCATATGGAACGGCGAAGAGTGGTACTGGTATTGCAGCCATGTCTGTCATGAGGCCTGAGCTAATCATGAAGTCCATCATTCCAGTTGTCATGGCTGGTATCATAGCTATTTACGGCCTTGTAGTGGCAGTGCTTATAGCAAACTCACTGACAGTGGATATTACATTATACAAGTAAGTTGTGTGATTATGTGCTAACTCTGCATTTCTACAGTAACTGACTGTCCTGTGCATTATGTTTAGGAAGAACACCAGCCTTTTTTGCTAACTTTGTTAATTGAAAGGCATTCTAGTATCCTTATGCTTTTAAACTGAAACGGTGGAGAGACAAAGCAAATGTTACTCATGAAGTTTGTACATGGGCATCACTTCCCACTGCCCACAAAAATCATTCACACAAGCTGTTATCCATGGTTTTTTTTGTTTTTTTGTTTTTTTTGTTTTGTTCAGCACCTGGGTAGTGCTTGCCGATTAGTGGCTAAATTTAGCGATTCTTGTCTGGAGCACTATATGGAAGCAATTTTGCAAGAACGTGATACATTTGCAAGATCACTTAAATGGCAGCACTGCTATGTAGTGCTCCAGATGCCTACCTAGCTATCTCCAACACAGAATATTATATGGGATCATTTGATAATAGAAGTAAATTGAGAATGAGTAAAAAGAGAATGTTTCATATCTTAGTAAAGTGACTTTAAAATTGCATGCTCTTTCTGAATCATAAAATAAAAAAGGTGGGCCCATTTTAAAGGGATGTGAAACACAAATTTTCTTGTGATTCAGAAAGAGCTTACCATTCAAGTTTCCAATTTACTTCTGTTTTCAAGAGAATAAAGCAAATTAGATATCTTTGTTGTAAAGCAAATCTAAATAGGCTCAGGGACTGCTGTTGGCTCACCCATGTGCATTGCTATTTCTTCAACAAAGGATACCTTAAGAATAAAGTAAATTTGGATGTTTAAAATTGTATTTATCTAAATCGTTAGAAAAATATTGGCTTAATGTCCCTTTAAACTGCCCTTTTTATTACGGTTATTATAGTAATATTTCTCTTAAGTGTATCCAGTCCACGGATCATCCATTACTTGTGGAATATTCTCCTTCCCAACAGGAAGTTGCAAGAGGATCACCCACAGCAGAGCTGCTATATAGCTCCTCCCCTCACTGCCATATCCAGTCATTCTCTTGCAACTCTCTTACAAAGATGGACGTAGTAAGAGGAGAGTGTATTATAGTTAGTTTTTAACTTCAATCAAAAGTTTATTTTTAAATGGTACAGAGTGTACTGTTCTCTCACAGGCAGCATTAGAAGAAGAATCTGCCTGTGATTTCTATGATCTTAGCAGAAGTAACTAAGATCCATTGCCGTTCTCATATATTCTGAGGTAACTTCAGAGGGGGAATGGCGTGCAGGTTTTCATGCAATAATGTATGTGCAGTTAACATATTTCTAGGGATGGAATTTGCTAGAAAAATGCTGCTGATAACGGATTAATGTAAATTAAGCCTAAATGCAGTGATTTAATAGCGACTGGTATCGGGCTTATTAACAGATACATACTCTTATGAAAGTGTAATATAAAACGTTTGCTGGCATGTTAATCGTTTTTATATATGTTTGGTGACAAAATTTATTGGGGCCTAGTTTTTTCTCCACATGGCTGGCTTGATTTTTGCCTAGAAACAGTTTCCTGAGGCTTTCCACTGTTGTAATATGAGTGGGAGGGGCCTATTTTAGCGCTTTTCTGCGCAGCTAAAATTACAGACTGAGACACTCGGCTTCCTTCTGCATGATACAGGACATCTCTGAAGGGCTCAAAAGGCTTCAAAAGTCGTGTTTGAGGAGGGTAACAACCACAGTAGACCTGTGGCAGTTGTTGTGACTTTTAAAAACGTTTTTGTCATTTATTCCGTTTTTGGTATTAAGGGGTTAATCATCCATTTGCAAGTGGGTGCAATGCTCTGCTAACTTGTTACATACACTGTAAAAATTTTGTTAGTGTAACTGCCTTTTTTCATTGTTTCAAATTTTGTCAATTTGTTTCTCTTAAAGGCACAGTAACGTTTTTTTATATTGCTTAACTTGGTTTAAAGTGTTTTCCAAGCTTGCTAGTCTCATTGCTA
This sequence comes from Bombina bombina, assembly GCF_027579735.1. Classification (NCBI taxonomy): domain Eukaryota; kingdom Metazoa; phylum Chordata; class Amphibia; order Anura; family Bombinatoridae; genus Bombina; species Bombina bombina. Next base: position 129,654,291 of record NC_069509.1, on the reverse strand, counting down.
GTCTGTACAAACATGTCTGACACAGAGGAAACTACTTGTTCATTATGTTTAAAAGCCATGGTGGAGCCCCATAGGGGAATGTGTACTAAATTTATTGATTTCACCTTAAACAGTAAAGATCAGTCTTTATCTATAAAAGAATTGTCACCAGAGGGGTCTGTCGAGGGGGAAGTTATGCCGACTAACTCTCCCCACGTGTCGGACCCTTCGCCTCAAGCTCAAGGGACGCACGCTAATATGGCGCCAAGTACATCAGGGACGCCCATAGCGATTACTTTGCAGGACATGGCTGCAGTCATGAATAATACCCTGTCACAGGTATTAGCCAGATTGCCTGAATTGAGAGGCAAACGCGATAGCTCTGGGGCTAGACGAGATACAGAGCGTGTAGATGCTGTAAGAGCCATGTCTGATACTGCATCACAATATGCAGAACCTGAGGACGGAGAGCTTAAGTCTGTGGGTGACGTCTCTGAATCGGGGAGACCTGACTCAGAGATTTCGAATTTTAAATTTATGTTTAACTTATTTTTATTGATTTTATAAACAAAAGACAAGAAATCGATCAATGAAATTGAATACAACATAGGTCTTGATAAATTGACGACAACAACAAGAGAAATGGGTTGGTCAGTGCAGATGACATCACCTCGCTACAATATCTAGAGTTCTAGGGTGTTCAAAGCTTCAATATGTGTCTATTAGTATTTATTTAGAACTAACTCATAACATTCTATATATTCCCATCTGCCCTGCTTCTCCCACCTGTTCCTCCCAGCCGGTCATCCTTGTCGGGGCCGCCTGGGGAATCAAATCTCCTCTTGGCCCCTGAGAATAGCATTTTGTTGATAAGACCAGACCACCTTGAGAGGACAAGACATTGAGACCAAATAATTATGTTTTCTTGTATCAACAAAAAGAATAAGAAATAGGATAAGAAAATAGATAAAGAAATAGAAATTGAATAAGGGCGAAAGAATTAGAGTGTACTTGTATCCGGTATCCTTAGTTATAAACCCAATTAGGTATTTCAAAATTATATTGGGCAAGTACACATAGAATAAAGTGTAGAATAGAGAGCAAGGTAGGGTAAGACAGGGTAGGTTAGATTAAGCCACCTGGGCCCCCCCCGACCAATGAAGTTACTATGTTCTTTGTTTCTGTAAGACAATTATATAGCTAAGTTCCTGTTTAAAGACCAGTAAAACCAGACTTTCTCAAATTGTGCTTGTGTATCTAGGATGTGATGCTGATTCATACATTCGATGGGTTAGTGAAATTTTATTCTTAACTTCCTCCCATGGAGGAGCGTTCGTTTTCCAGTATTTTGCAATACTCATTCTAGTCACCGTACAGGTGATCTTAATTAAAGTGTTTGTTGAATCTGGGTAGGGGCACATGGAGAAGGGCTTGCGCTGGACTAAGTTGGATCCTCTCCTCCAGGATCACGCCCAGGAGGGAGGATAGATGGACCCATATGGGCTGGATTATATTGCAGTCCCACCACATATGGCGGTATGATCCGATTTCCCCACATCCTCTGTAACAGAGTCTATTGTTGGAGAGAGACATGTGTTGAGTTCTAATCGGGGTTAAGTACCATCTATTCATAGTTTTTATAGTGTTTTCCCGTAGATTCGCATGTTTGTTTATGTCTAAGTCGGTTTCCCATGCGTTGATTAATGTGGAGTTATTTAGTGCTTGAATCTCTAGGTACAGTCTAGAGATCATCTTTTTGGGTCTTTGTGTTGATCTTAGTAGGATTTCTGTGGTTGTAAGAATGTTGGGTCTATGATTTCATATAATGTTGAATAGCTGAGTTAACCTGAAGATACTGAAACCATAAAAGTTTCATTGGAGCCAGTTGTTCTTGAATTTGTGTGAATGTTTTAGATTTACTCCCTACTAACCAGTCTGCCACCCTACTGACTTCACTAGAAAGGAGATATCTGAGTGGAAGCCTAATTGTTTGGGAAGGTAAAATCTTCTTTTTTGTTAGTAGAGACCATAGGTGTTTAGTATGATCCAGTATGTGTTGGTGGTATCTATTGAGAGTGTGCCCTGGGTGGTTTTTGTTCCATAATATGTCTGTATGAGTGGATCCCCCTAGGTCGGCCTCCAGTTTGGTCCATAGGACCAATTTCTCTCTTATTCCTAGGAGTACTGTTTGTGCTAGTCTTGATGCTCTATAATATTCTAATAGGTTGGGGGCTCCTATGCCTCCTAGTGTCCTATGTTTTGTTATTAATGAAGTTGGAATCCTGGCTGATTTCTTCCCTCTAATGTATGCGATTAGTTCCGCTTGTAGCTTTTTTTAAATCTGATGTCGGAACCTCTATGGGAAGTGTCCTAAAAAGATATAGAATGCGGGGTAGTACAGTCATCTTTACAGTCGCTAGTCTGCCCATCCACGAGAAATTATGTTTTCCATTTATTCAGATCTTTTTTTGTATTTTTATATAGGATTTCATAATTATGTTTGTATAATTGTTTGATCTGGGGGGTCAGATGGATCCCTAAATATTTAAGGGCATGTGTGGTCCAGGTCAGGTCAAAGTTGGATTCTATTAGTTTTTTGGTGTGTTGTGGGAGACCCAACGAAAGAGCTTCACATTTATCAAGATTAACTTTATACCCTGAAATCTGTGAGAACTCCTCTAGGGTTTTATATAAATTGGGTAGGGAGATAAGGGGTTTAGTTAGTGTAAGTAGGATGTCGTCTGCGAAAAGTGTCAATTTATATTCTTGGTCTCTAATCTTTACTCCTGAGATGTCAATTGTCTAATTTTGGCTGCCAAGGGCTCTATACAAATAGCGAAAATAAGGGGAGAAAGGGGACACCCTTGTCGTGTGCCATTTAATATGGGGAATGAGTTAGATTTGTTACCGGATATCGATACCTGTGCAGAGGGGGATGAGTATATCATATTTAATGCTTTGATAAATGCACCTCCAAAGCCCATTCGGAGTAATACTGCTCTCATATAATCCCAGTCTATTCTGTCGAATGCCTTCTCCGCATCTAATGAAAGGAGCAGAGAAGGCACTCTATTCACTCCCACATAATCTATAATGTCCAAAAGCCTACGTACGTTGTCGGGGGCCTCCCTATCTTTGACAAATCCCACCTGGTCTAGATGGATTTATTTTGGTAAAATGACTTTCAACCGATTAGCCAGGATTTTAGTAAGGATCTTTAGATCCTGATTAATCAGTGAAATAGGCCTGTAACTATAACAGAGTTTGTGATTTTTCCCAGGTTTCGGTATTACCACTATTCTGGCTCGCAAAAGGTCGTCTGGGATAGTATGGCCTTCTAGTATATAATTACAAAAGTCAGTGAGGTACCAATAATTCCTTAAAAGTTTTGTAGTATTCACTGGCGAAGCCGTCTGGCCCTGCTGCCTTCCCTGACTTAAGATCTTTAATGACGCCTAGGACTTCCTCCTTAGTCACCGGGGTGTTTAAGTTATTGAATTCTTCCGAGAGGGAAGTTAATTCTGTTTCCTCTAAGAATCTCGTGGTCTGAGAGGCCACCGACTGTGTATGTGATACTTTGTTCCCATCATAAAGTTTCCCATAGAAGTCCGCAAAGGCTTCTACTATGTGTTGGGGGTGAGACACAGAATTGCCGGATGGGAGCAATATGGACATGATTGAAGATGCCTTACACCTTTCTCTTTATGAGCTAAAAACTTATCCGGCTTATTGCCATATATATAGTATTGTGTATTAAGTTTCTGAATTGCTCTAGTTGAATGTTCCTTTAGAAGATTAGCTAGGTGGGATCTTTTTGTTTCTAAGGAGGACAGAATGTCCCTACTCTGAGTGAGTCTGTGTCTGGTCTCCAAATCTTTAATCTCATTGTGGAGTTGCGAGAGTAGTGTTCTATGGTTTCTATTTCTTATTGTCTTTTCTCGAATGAGAAGGCCTCTGAGGTATACTTTGTGTGCCGCCCAGGGGGAAATAGGGTTAGTTGTGGAGTCTTTATTTAAGTCCCAGAATTCTTTTAGTGATTTGCTCAGTTTTTCTTTAAATAAGGGGTCCTTTAACTGTATGGGGTCATATGTCCATGTCCGGGTTCTGCCAGTATCAACAAGTCCGTCAAGGTGCAACATCAGTATAGAATGGTCGGACCATACGCATGGGTGGATTGTCGACTTATTGTAGAGAGGTTGTAAAATTTGGCTAGTGTAGATGTAATCTATTCTGGTGTATTGTTTGTGCGCTGAGGAGTAGAATGTTACATCTGATGTTCGTCCGTACAACGTGGACCAGGAGTCTAATAGTGCATGTGAGGTCATGTGGTCTTGTATTACATTGACTAGTCTGTTATGTCTGAGCTGTTTAGGTGATAATTTAGCGTCTGTATCTATATGTTTGGTCATAGTAATATTAAAGTCTCCTGCTAATATTATTTTTGTGCTGAGACCAGTTAGTGATCAGGTTGGATATACTCTGAAAGAAGACATGCTGATTATCATTGGGGGCATAAACATTGCATAGGATGACCTCTGATTCTTGTAAACGCCCTTTAACTATAATATACCTCCCTTCTTTGTCTGTTATAGTGGATTCGTGTTCAAATGATAAGTCAGAGTGGATCAGGATTGAGACTCCTCTTTTTTTGGAATCTGTGGTTGCATGATAGTGTTGGGTGAAATGCTTAGCCCAATATTTTGGGATGATATTTTGAGTGAAATGTGTTTCCTGGAGGAATATGAGGTTAGCTCCTAGATGTAGGTATTGGGACATAGCAGTACGTCTTTTTACATTAGTGTTTAACCCTCTTACATTGTGTGAAATGAGGTGTATTTGAGGGATCATCTCTGTGTTGTGTTAAGTTTTTGTGACGACATATGTTCAGATAAAAATTTCTGCAATACATACATACATATCTGGTGTGATCACATAATCGGAATGCCGTACAGGAATTCTTTTACCTAATGCGGGGAGGAGAGCAGCCCAGATGCCCTTAGAGAGAAGAAGAGAAAAGAGTAAATTCAGAGAATAAAAAAGAAAACAATAAAACAAACATAACAGTAACTGTAACCCAATCCGTGGGTCAATATACAATACATAACTAAACATTCCTAGCCTGAATCTAAAGCTGCTAATATGTTAAGATACATATATTTTAAAAAGTCAGCAGTGGATGAGCTTGTTAAAGTTTGAGTGGTAACATTCAAGCTTCAAATCCAACCTCTCTATATCAGATCCTGGCTTCAGTTATAGGAGTTCTTATGAGGGCCTTTACTGGGAACCCTCAGGGAAGGGAGTCTTGGTATAAAACCTGTCACCAGGGTGTGCAGGATTCTGAGAGTTTCAGTAAGGACCAGCACCAGGCCCTCACTGTTTTGAGGGGGATCTCGCCCAGAGTAGTAGGCGGTATGAAGTGGAAGATGGATAGTGTAGATGAGAGGTTCTCGGGCCTGTGTTATTTCTTGGGACCCTTCCGGTTAACCTTTGTCCATTTGGAGTGCCCGATTTGGATATTTTGTTTTGGTGGTTGATCTTCTGTGGGTATGAGGGGAGCTTCCAGTCCCAGTAGCTTACATGTTGAAGTGATCTCTTCGCTGTCACGGACCGTGAAGGTTTTGTTGTCTTTGAGTACGTGCAGGGCGAAGGGAAAACCCCATTTGTATTTGACTTGGTGCTTTCTGAGGAGGGTGGTCAGTGGGCGCAGAGAGCTTCTTCTCTGAAGTGTACGGAGGCTGAGATCCTGAAAAAATTGAATAACGGTACCTTGGAACTTATATGTAGGTTTATTTCTTGATGCCTGGAGTATTTTTTCTTTGTCTTGAAAGAATGAGAATTTAATAATAACGTCTCTGGGAGGTGCATCACCTTTCGGTTTTGCACGTAAGGCTCTGTGAGCTCGTTCTATGTCATATTCTGAATCTTCCGAGTCACCTGTAATACTATGGAATAATTGCTGTAGATATGTATGCAGTTCTGAATTAGGTATGGATTCTGGGACTCCTTTTAGTCTGATATTGTTCCTGCGAGAGCTATTTTCTAGATCGTCTACCTTATCTTGCAGCTCTGTGATAGATTGTTGTTGTGTTTGGATAATGTGAGAGGATGATGCTAGTTCTTCTGAGATCATGTCTCTAGTTTCCTCAAGTGCGTCGAGTCTCCCGCCTAGTTCAGCGATGTCTGAACGTATGTCAGACTAGAAGTGACAGCATTGTGCATAGTCAATTTTATTCCATAATTTTTCAAAATTATTTGTAAAATCTTGCTTGGAGATCAGGTCTTTTAGGTCAGCTTTAGTTACAGGTGTTTTGTGAGCACCTGGGTCTTGAGGGCTAGATTCAGTATCTGAGTTCCCTTCTGCCTCCATTGTTGCTCTGGATTTTTACTGTCTAGAGGGTTTAAAGAAGGTACTCACTGCAGTGGGTTTGCTCAGCTTTTCTCCCTTGGATGGTTTTCTTGCTGACATACTAGCCAAGTAGAAATTGTAAATAAGTAACCAGATGTCTAATGGTTAACTTTCCAGATAGTACATAGGGATAAATTAAGGTGCGATTCTGTTTAGCATCAATAAGTTCACAAAGCAAGCAAATTTAAGAATACCAAGGCCACAACCTATATATAGCCTGTAATTACAAAGCAATTTATAGCATTTGTTTCAGCTCTTCTCTGTCTATATCCTTCTGTTATGCGGGTAACAAAAGGGAGTGGAGGGGATGCTGTTAATCTGTAGGGATGCAACTTTTCAATAGACCCGAGTATGTAGAGATATACTGACCCCTTGAGAGATTAAAGTCCTGCACCTTCTATATTACTGTGTGTCCCTCTTTACATTGGGCTTTTTTTAAGGCATCTGTAGTGTTCCTGCACGTTTCTCAGATTATTATAATGCCATGCGTTAAGGCAGATCCTCTCTGTACATGCCACTTCACCCCCCCAGCTTAGTGGGCAAATCTTTTAACGTGCTTAAATGCTATTTTTCTTCATTAGTAGGAAATGAGCAACTGCGTGTATAACGATATTGGTCAAAGTTCTGTCCCTCTGTGCTCCATTGCAGATTAGCTCGTGTAGTTGTGCCCCTTTGGAGTATGTTTAGGGTTTCTAATGTGTTTGGTTTACGGGCTCTGTATCTATTGCATTGTGTGACCGCTACCGCGGCTTACCTTGTGGGTCTTATGTGATCGGAGTAAAACAGATCGCCACCTACTATGATCCGGAGTACTTTCGGATGATTCCACCTCTCTGTAGTTGATTGCCCCTTACTTCTGTTTTACAGTCCGGGTCCGGGTTCTGTGTGTTTCTCCGTTATAGGGTTTGTGTCCCTGCTGAGGGTCTCTTCCGGTCTGTGCATCCCGGCTTTTCGGCGTGAAAATCAGTCTCGGCCAGTAAAAGTAAATTATATCTTTGTGCTGGTTGAAAGAAAGCTCCTTTCCTTAGTTTCTGAGTCACCTCATCTCTATGTGCTGGATAGTTGTTTTATAGCGGTTCCTCTTAGTTTTTCGCCGACTTTTTATTTGCTGCAGCAGAGAGCTTAGAGAATATGCTGCCATCTCCAAGCTGTCAGGCTCCCTCGAATTTTAAATTTAAGCTTTAGAACCTCCGTGTATTGCTTGGGGAGGTATTAGCTGCTCTGAATGACTGTGACACAATTGCAGTGCCAGAGAAATTGTGTAGGCTGGATAAATACTATGCAGTGCCGGTGAGTACTGATGTTTTTCCAATACCTAAAAGGCTTACAGAAATTATTAGTAAGGAGTGGGATAGACCTGGTGTGCCCTTTTCCCCACCTCCTATATTTAGAAAAATGTTTCCAATAAATGCCACTACACGGGACTTATGGCAGACAGTCCCTAAGGTGGAGGGAGCAGTTTCTACTTTAGCTAAGCGTACCACTATCCCGGTTGAGGACAGTTGTGCTTTTTCAGATCCAATGGATAAAAAATTAGAGGGTTACCTTAAGAAAATGTTTATTCAACAAGGTTTTATTTTACAGCCCCTTGCATGCATTGCGCCTGTCACTGCTGCGGCGGCGTTCTGGTTTGAGGCCCTGGAAGAGGCCATCCATACAGCTCCATTGACTGAAATTATTGACAAGCTTAGAACACTTAAGCTAGCTAACTCATTTGTTTCTGATGCCATTGTTCATTTGACTAAACTAACGGCTAAGAATTCCGGATTCGCCATCCAGGCGCGTAGGGCACTATGGCTTAAATCCTGGTCAGCTGACGTGACTTTAAAGTCTAAATTACTCAACATTCCTTTTCAAGGGGCAGACCTTATTCGGGCCTGGTTTGAAAGAAATTATTGCTGACATTACTGGAGGTAAGGGTCATACCCTTCCTCAGGACAGGGCCAAATCAAGGGCCAAACAGTCTAATTTTCGTGCCTTTCGAAATTTCAAGGCAGGTGCAGCATCAACTCCCTCTGCTTCAAAACAAGAGGGAACTTTTGCTCAATCCAAGCAGGCCTGGAAACCTAACCAGTCCTGGAACAAGGGCAAGCAGGCCAGAAAGCCTGCTGCTGCTTCCAAGACAGCATGAAGGAGCGGCCCCCTATCAGATAACGGATCTAGTAGGGGGCAGACTCTCTCTCTTCGCCCAGGCGTCGGCAAGAGATGTTCAGGATCCCTGGGCGTTGGAGATCATATCTCAGGGATATCTTCTGGACTTCAAGGCTTCTCCTCCACAAGGGAGATTTCACCTTTCAAGATTATCTGCAAACCAGATAAAGAAAGAGGCATTCCTAAACAAATTCCTCAGAATTCCATCATTCAACATGGAAACTATTCGAACCATTTTACCCATGATCCAAGAGGGTCAGTACATGACCACAGTGGACTTAAAGGATGCTTACCTTCACATTCCGATTCACAAGAATCATCATCAGTTCCTGAGGTTTGCCTTTCTAGAGGTGGCTCCTTACCTAGACGACATCCTGATACAGGCGTCAAGCTTTCAAATTGCCAAGTCTCATACAGAGATAGTTCTGGCATTTCTGAGGTCGCATGGGTGGACAGTGAACGAAGAAAAGAGTTCTCTATCTCCTCTCACAAGGGTTTCCTTCCTAGGGACTCTGTCAGGTAAATTTTCATTTCTATAGAATCTATTAGAGTCCAGGTTATCAAAACTTCTAAATACTTGCCGTGTTCTTCACTCCATTCCGTGCCCCACGGTGGCTCAGTGGAAGTAATCGGCTTAATGGTAGCGGCGATGGAAATAGTGCCATTTGCGTGCCTGCATCTCAGACCGCTGCAATTATGCATGCTCAGTCAGTGGAATGGGGATTACAGATTTGTCCCCTCTACTAAATCTGGATCAGGAAACCAGAGATTCTCTTCTCTGGTGGTTATCTCGGGTCCATCTGTCCAAGGGTATGACCTTTCGCAGGCCAGATTGGACCATTGTAACAGATGCCAGCCTTCTAGGTTGGGGTGCAGTCTGGAACACCCTGAAGGCTCAGGGTTCATGGACTCAGGAGGAGAAACTCCTCCCAATAAATATTCTGGAGTTAAGAGCAATATTCAATGCTCTTCTAGCTTGGCCTCAGTTAGCAACACTGAGGTTCATCAGATTTCAGTCGGACAACATCACGACTGTGGCTTACATCAACCATCAAGGGGGAACCAGGAGTTCCCTAGCGATGTCAGAAGTCTCCAAGATAATTCACTGGGCAGAGACTCACTCTTGCCACCTGTCAGCGATCCATATCCCAGGGGTAGAGAACTGGGAGGCGGATTTTGTAAGTCAGACATTTCATCCGGGGGAGTGGGAACTCCATCCGAAGGTGTTTGCTCAATTGGTTATCCGTTGGGGCAAACCAGAACTGGATCTCATGGCGTCTCGCCAGAACACCAAGCTTCCTTGTTACGGATCCAGGTCCAGGGACCCAGAAGCGGCACTGATAGATGCTCTAGCAGCGCCTTGGTTCTTGAACCTGGCTTATGTGTTTCCACCGTTTCCTCTGCTCCCTCGTCTGATTGCCAAAATCAAACAAGAGAGAGCATCGGTGATATTGATGGCGCCTGCGTGGCCACTCAGGACCTGGTATGCAGACCTAGTGGACATGTCGTCCTTTCCACCATGGACTCTGCCTCTGAGACAGGACCTTCTAATACAACGTCCTTTCAATCATCCGAATCTACTTTCTCTGAGACTGACTGCATGGAGATTGATCGCTTGATCCTATCAAAGCGTGGCTTCTCAGTCAGTAATTGATACCTTTTAATACAGGCACGAAAGCCTGTCACCAGGAATTTACCACAAGATATGGCGTAAATATCTTCATTGGTGTGAATCCAAGAATTACTCATGGAGTAGGGTTAGGATTCCTAGGATATTGTCCTTCCTCCAAGAGGGTTTGGACAAAGGATTATCAGCTAGTTCTTTAAAGGGACAGATTTCTGCTCTGTCTATTCTTTTACACAAGCGTCTGGCAGAAGTTCCAGACGTTCAGGCATTTTGTCAGGCTTTAGTTAGAATTAAGCCTGTGTTTAAACATGTTGCTCCTCCATGGAGCTTAAACTTGGTTCTTAAAGTTCTTCAAGGGGTTCCATTTGAACCCCTTCATTTTATTGATCTCAAACTTCTATCATGGAAAGTTCTTTTTCTAATGTTTATTTCCTCGTCTCGGAGTTATCTGCCTTACATTGTGATTCTCCTTATCTGATCTTTCATTCAGATAAAGTAGTCCTGCGTACAAAACCTGGGTTTTTACCTAAGGTGGGTTCTAACAAGAATATCAATCAAGAGATTGTTGTTCCATCATTGTCCTAATCCTTCTTCAAAGAAGGGAACGTCTTTTGCATAATCTAGACTTAGTCCGTGCCTTGAAGTTTTACTTACAGGCTACTAAAGATTTTCGTCAAACATCTAACCTGTTTGTTGTTTACTCTGGACAGAGGAGAGGTCAAAAGGCCTCGGCAACCTCTTTCTTTTTGGCTTCGGACTATAATCCGTTTAGCCTATGAGACTGCTGGACAGCAGCCCCCTGAAAGGATTACAGCTCATTCTACTAGAGCTGTGGCTTCCACCTGGGCCTTTAAAAATGAGGCTTCTGTTGAACAGATTTGCAAAGCTGCGACTTGGTCTTCGCTTCATACTTTTTCCAAATTTTACAAATTTGATACTTTTGCTTCTTTGGAGGCTGTTTTTGGGAGAGGTTCTACAGGCAGTGGTTCCTTCCATTTAAGTTCCTGCCTTGTCCCTCCCATCATCCATGTACTTTAGCTTTGGTATTGGTATCCCACAAGTAATGGATGATCCGTGGACTGGATACACTTAACAAGAGAACATAATTTATGCTTACCTGATAAATTTATTTCTCTTGTAGTGTATCCAGTCCACGGCCCGCCCTGTCCTTTGAAGTTTAATTAAAATTTAGACCTGCCTTAAGTCACCACTGCACCCTATGGTTTCTCCTTTATCGGCTTGTTTCGGTCGAATGACTGGATATGGCAGTGAGGGGAGGAGCTATATAGCAGCTCTGCTGTGAGTGATCCTCTTGCAACTTCCTGTTTTAGAAGAATATCCCTCAAGTAATGGATGATCCGTGGACTGGATACACTACAAGAGAAGTAAATTTATCAGGTAAGCATAAATTATGTTTTACTGGCAGCAGTTCTGCCACCAACTTTGAGTGACAGAACTTGCAAGATAGGACTTAACTAAATGGATGATCTCATGGGGGCACTTTAAAATATATGCCTACATCCATTTTAAATGTCAAAGGGTAAATACAATTTTAAATAAAAATATACAATTTAAATAACAATTATACTTTTTTGATGACTGAGTCGCTTTAAAGACTGCATAAAATGGTGGCAATGACTTGGCATCCAATGATTTAAAACATGGTCTGTCTTCATATACATGAAGGTTTGAACTTGGTAGTGAAGATGCTGGTAGGATATGGTCTTGTAAGGGTTTTATGTTTTGTTTTTTTTTTAAGCTAAGTTGTATTCCTAAGATGCTGAGACAGACACTTATTGATTTTAAGTAAAATGTTGAAGGTTCGGCGACCCTTGCACAACTTGTTCTTACAATTCTTTTATTTCTTGCAGGAGCTTCCTACAGCTGGGTGCTGGCTTGAGTGTAGGTCTGAGTGGACTGGCTGCTGGCTTTGCTATTGGCATTGTTGGAGATGCTGGTGTTCGGGGTACAGCACAACAGCCCAGGCTATTTGTCGGCATGATCCTGATCCTCATTTTTGCTGAAGTCTTGGGGCTGTACGGGCTGATTGTGGCTCTTATCTTGTCCACAAAATAAAAAATCTTCCCTTCCTAACTCTGGAAATCACCACTTACAAATGGTTTTATCTCATGTGTACAGTCATCCTCCACCCACCTGATTCAGTAGTTTCTTCCCTCCTGTAACTGCGCAAGTGTAAGTGACTGTGTGTAACCTTTTAGCTATATCCATCAGTTGGACTTCAGGGCATCAACGTCCTGACACGAGGGTTGTGGGCAGAAATCCAGCATCCACAATCTCCTTACTCCCTTCTGCGTGCAGTGTTTTCCTGTTCCATTTCCCAAGCTTTCCTATGAAGAACCTTGTATAAATATGAAATAGAATTGTAATTTTGCCCCTTTTCACATTTTATTTATAAAAAATTCCATTGTCAATACTTAAATGGCCACATTTCTTTCCCTTCTCTGTAACCTATCCCATATTTGCCCTTTGCTACGCTTCTATATTATATATATTTAATCTTTAGCTGTATATCTGTGTGGGGGTTTCCTTGTAAGTGCTGAGAATTCCCTGGATGTAATAATTTGATTCAAGATTGTTGTACTGTTCTGATGTTGGAGTGAGGTCTCAATTTTTTTGTTTTATAGTTTGTTTTTTTTCTTTTTTTGTTTTAATACAAGGAGAAAAAATAAATTTATTCCCGTCCGTGTTAACTGGTGACCAGAACACAATTTTAAAAACCATGACCAGTATGGAAAAGGTGTTCCCTGTGCTGGGTTTCAGTTGCACATTTCCAAATAAAACATCTCCAATAAATTGCTGTTAGATGTTTCTATATTTTATTTCAGCTGCTACCTGTACACTTAATTCTTACAAGTATATGGCAGAATTTGTACAATTTACTTTAGATCTTTTGAACCAGAAACACAGTATCATACAACAGTGATAATATACTTCTATTCTCCCTCCTCCCTGCCACAATCTCAATTTTTAAACCTGTTATAGTTTCAAAATATTAAATGTACTGTACTTTTTGCATAAAAAAATATCTTGCATCTGAAAGTGTTTATGGCACTAATTCTGCAGATAAAAGGTTGAAAGAAATAGTTAACTATCTAAACAGTTTCACAGTGGCATGGATGGTACACTGTACCTGGCTCATTTCACTTGACATTAAGTATTGATCTCTGACCTGCCATCTCAACTCCAATCTTTAAACGTCCCTACCTGTGCACAGGTGAAAACACTCTGCAGCTAAGCAAGTTAAATACAATATGGCCTCTTTATGGTATTTGTAGGCTGGGGTGAGGAAAAAGCTGCCTTTTGTGAAATGTTTTTCTTTATAAGCCTGAGGAAGCACAGGTGATATGTAAATTAGGTCTTGCACTAAATGCCACCTCCAGTGGTAGATGTACCATACACTACCCCCTGTTCCAAGACAAGTAACTTTTTTTTTTGGGGGGGGGGGTTAATTAGTACTTTTATTTCATGAATACATTTTGGCATTTAACACCTCAGATGCAATTTTTTTTTTTTTACATAACGGATGTGTTTATAGTTATATGAGTCTTCTGGTAGGTATTACAGTTGTGGTCTACTTCTGGAATTATGGACATTTTGGCAAGTTTATAAAGCACCCCTTTGTAAACCTCATTCCCCAAGGTTCACTTGGGGTGGATGCCAGAGGATCGGCGGGGCACCTTCCTTCATCTCCCCACGCAGAGGCAAAAAACAACAACAATAATAGTGTAGATGTGGGGGGGAATTGCTTTACCCAGAGCTGCTTGGGTAATCCTAGGATTACCCGGATTTCTGACTTTACCCATTGCATACGTGTGTTAAGTTATTTGGATATGCACAGTATTCTGATAATGGTGTTGTGGACTTTTACCAGGCCATTTTCAGAATACTGTGTATCTCATTAAAGGGACACTGAACCAAATTTTTTTTTTTTCTTTCATGATTCAGATAGAGCATGCAACGTTCTAATTTACTCCTATTTTTCTTAAATCTCTTGCTATCTTTATTTGAAAAACAATAAGTTTAGAAGCTGGCCCATTTTTGGTTCACAACCTGAGTTGTCATTGCTGAGTGGATAGCACCAATAAACAAGTGCTGTCCAGTGTTCTTAACTTTAATTGTCTGGCTCCTTAGCTTAGATGCCTTTTTCAAATAAAGATGGCAAGATAACGAAGAAATTGATAATAGGAGTAAATTAGAAAGTTGCTTAAAATTGCTTGCTTTATCTGAATCACAGGAGAATTTTCGGGTTGTGTCCCTTTAACTCTTTTGGGAAAGCTTCAGCCTTGGTAATGCATAAAAAAAAATAGTGTTTCTTTTACAAAGATATGACGAGTCCACGGATTTCCTCCTTACTTGTGGGATATTAACCTCCTGCTAACAGGAAGTGGCAAAGAGCACCACAGCAGAGCGCTATGTGTGTGTCTTCAGCCCTTATGGTTTCTTGAGAAAACTACAAACAAAGCAGAAGACTGATAAAAATCTTTAGTCGCCTTCAGATAAAACTTTAAAGCACAAACTACATCCAAACTGTACAGAAGATGTTCCTTCTGGGGGGAAAAAAGGATCAGGAAGGAACAACAATCTCCTGATAAACAATTCTATCAGTAACAACCTTAGGAAGAAACCCTAACTTTGTACGCAAAACTACCTTATTCGAATGGAAAATAAGATAAGGAGATTTACACTGTCATGGCGAGAGTTCCAAAACTATGAGCAGAAGAGATAGCAACAAGAAACAAAACTGTCCATGCTAACAACTTAAAGTGACACTGAACCCAATTTTTTTCTTTCGTGATTCAGATAGAGCATGTAATTTTAAGCAACTGTCTAATTTACTCCTATTATCAATTGTTCTTCGTTTACTTGCTATCTTTATTTGAAAAGAAGGCATTTAAGCTTCTTTTTTGTTTTAGGACTCTGGACAGCACTTTTTATTTATAGTTGCACTTTAAATGTTAAAGTGCAACTTTTTTTTTTAATGACTCACATTAGACAGTTAATGAAAATTAACATATAACAAACGTTATTGTTTCTTTTATAGTTCAAGTGCAACCTCTTTATTGTAATGAGGCAATAAAATGTTGAATATGTACAGGAGGAACTCTAGTACTGCAAATGTTCCTCTATATCACAGCTTTTATCCAGTGAAGGAGTCGGTCAGTCTCTGTATGGATGCTGTCTCTTTATTCATACACAATCTTTCACATTAATTAGCAGCACAAACATATATTCGTACATCACTGGGCAGACCTGATTTATTTATCAAACGCTACTCCTCCTTAAATCAACTGTAGCGCTTTTCTTAAGTACAAGCATTCAGACATAAAAGCCTCTGTTCCCTCCGCGCCTGAAGTGTTAGGAAGGAGTCGTCGTCTGTAAAGTGCTAACTCTAGAGCAACATGCTCCGTTTCTGAAGTTCCGCCGCTCCTTCTGACAACTGGAAGGTCTAGGAGAGGAGGTGCGCACTGTAATGGGGCCATTTACAAGCTCCGCCCCTCGTGGGCGTTTCACAAGCCATCTCCCGGTCGCCATTGAAATTCCAAGTAAAGGCACCGGGAGCAAAGGGATAAAGTGAACATTATCAAATAACAGCTGCCCAGCCTGTTGCACACCGTGACCAACAGTCCCCTCAACTGCAGTGCAGCTAAACAAAACGAAGTGCCTATGTGATCTCCCGGTCGCCATTGGCCAAGCAAAGGCAACAGGAGCAAAGGAATAAATTGTACACTTCCAGATCAAACACACACACTGAGCAAGAAAACAGACTGAACAGCTTCAGTTTAAATAGCTGTTCAGTCCAAAGGCTCTATCTGCTAGAGAAATCCCCTTAGAGTACACACTCTGTCACACTCAATGTAAAATCACATCATAACATCTCCCGGTCGGCTCCATTATTAGATGAGACCGCCAGGAGATGAAACACGTCACCCAGTGCCTGCATTCTAACTGCCATATGGTCTCCTAAACGAAAAGGAGAAATTAAGTCCAAGTTCAATGAGGTTTAAAGTGCCCAAACTTTTTCTGAGATCCTCTACCCCCAGAAAAAAAAATAGCACTTACCTCATCTGCCTGGCAGCAAGGCAGTTCCCAGGTTTAGGAGGTCCTCTCCCTCCCATGGCCCTGTAAATAAACGACAGTCCTGAGTAAAATCCCTCAGTTTTTCTGGGTTAGGGCAGCATCAGAATATGGGAGGCGCAGTGAGAATTATGTCCCACAAGTTCCCATTGCTTTAAAGCCACCAAAGCTCTACTGAAGAGACTGATATGGACTATGGCTACACCCTAGGATAAAGCACAATCTTGCACTACTTTAAAAATAACAAACTCTTGATTGAAGAATCTATTCTAACACCTCACTTTACCACTTCCTATCACTAACGTAGGCAAAGAGAATGATTGGAGTGGGAGGGAAGGGAGGAGCTATTTAACAGCTCTGCTGTGGTGCTCTTTTCCGCCGCCTGCTGCCCAGGAGGTGAATATCCCATTAGTAATTAAGATGATCCGTGGACTCATCGTGTCATTAAAAAGAAAAGTTATTTTGGATTTGACTGTCTCTTTTAAAGGAAGTAAGAAACTATTGTGGCATTTCACGGGGTGTGTTGTGCCTGCAAAACAATACATATTCTAAATGACCATTTTTTAAAATGTGTATATAGCATACAGTAATTCAATTTCAGGCATAAAAAAAAGTTGTTTTTTTGTTGTTGTTTTTTTTAAATACAAATTTATTTTGTTTGATAGTCTATAGCAGTGATTTTCAACATTTTTTTTTGCCGTGGCACACTTTTTTACATTAAAAAATCCTGTAGCACACCACCAATTTTACAAAATCACACACTGTAGCCTAATACAACATATATTATACATCGTAATGATTGTCTGTGAATGAATGTCAATATGTCATGGTTGTAAATGATGCCTGCCTGTCTGCCTGATGAGCCTGTCACATCAAAACAAGCAAAATTTAAAAAATGTCACACTGTTCTCAGTCTGCCGCGGCACACTTGAGAATCTCTCACGGCACACTGGTTGAAAAACACTGGTCTCTAGCATTGGTTTTCAAGCCCCTCCTCAACAGGCCAGATTTTCAGGATTAAAAACCCACACAAAAGCTTTAATTCCTCCCACCTCTCCCCCAGTTTTGGTGCTTGGCCTCCCAAGAGAAGGATGAGTATAGAGGTGTTCCAGCTACTTGCTTATAGATTGGTTTGTGAAAGCTTAGACCAATGTGAGACCCATCACCCCTTGAACAAATTAATTCAGTAAGAAGTGAACAGCAGTAAAAAGCAATCAGCATGAATGATACAGGGGTATAGGAATATCTTGTTGTGTGCAGTATTTCCCTATTGGATTTTAGTCACGTAGTCTCTCTTTCTCTTATATATATATATATATATATATATATATATATATATATATATAAAAATACAGCTCTGGGAAAAAATGAGACCACTGCAAAATTACCAGTTTATTTGGTTTTTCTATTTATAGTTATGTGTTTGGGTAAAATTAACATTTCTTTCCTATGACATGGAGAGTCCATAACATCATTCCAATTACTAGTGGGATATTCAACTCCTGTCCAGCAGGAGGAGGCAAAGAGCACCCCAGCAAATCTGTTAAGTGTAACTTCCCTTACCCATAATCCCCAGTCATTCTCTTTGCCTTTGTCAATGGAGGATGTGCGAAGTTGGTGTCTGAATATATTTAATCCTTTTATGGGTACTTTTCCCTGCAAGCAAAGATTGGGGCCTAGCTGTGTCCACGTTATTCTCTTTAGTAAGAGTAGTGGTGGCTTTTAGCAGTTAAAAGGCGGTGAGGAAGTCTTTGCTTTTCTTTTAACACTTTGCTACCCCTTTGTAGAAAGCCAGAGTTGGTTACTCTTTTCTTTTCCTACAGGTTCATGACAGGGAGTGAAGTACCTGCCACACCTAAGGATCAGCCTCTATCATGCAGTTGGATCTAAGGTAAGTGATTTTGCCTTCTAGGTACAGAAGGACAGCAGCATTTAAGAGGTTAATCCTCATTTTCAGATCCTTTCTGGGATATAATCCTTACCAGTTAAGGATTCATATTGGGGACAATATATTTGGCACTTATAATACAGTATGGCACTTTACCATTAATCCCTTAGCCAAGTGTGCCTAAGTCTCATACTGAATTAAAAGGATATCCTTTATTATATAACCTTTCTCTCTTTATTACCTCTATGTTTAGAGGTTATTGTATTATTGCTCTGGAGGGCTTATATGACTTAGTGTTTAAAACAGGAAAGTGGGGGGGGGGGGGGGTTTAACCGCAAGTCTCTTTAGCGCATTTTTTTTGACGTGAAGAAACTATATTGAGCAGTTTATTTTGGTCCCGCTCACATGACCCCAACACTTCCGGTTTATAGGAGCCGAGCCATTGAGAAGATAGTGAAACTTTGCAACGGAGGAGAGGATCTCCAGCTAGAGTCTTCTTGTGTCAACTTGGTTTTTAACATCTGCCCGGATCGTTTAAGAGGATAGGATCTCTACAAGGAGTTCCTTTTTTTTTCCCCTCTTACTAATGGGGTGTTTTCTTTTGGCTGGTATGAGCCTGAGGCAATCTGAGGTTGTTAATAAGCGACCTTCTATATTTATATGACTAAAAAAAAAGTTATTCACACAACTCATAAATGTGAAGGCATGACAAGGCTGCACTCAGGTTCAAAATTAAATATTGTTTATTATACCCCTTGATAAACCAAAAAACACCTTAACTAAAAAGCTGCAAAACACATGTAAATACAAATCCAGACCTGGAAAACAATTGTAAATGTTACAAGGAAAGAACATCAGAGTTTAGCAAGTACCAGAGCACATAAGTGTATAAAAAATGCTCTATACCTAAATTCCAGGTGGTTCATACACAAGAGTATAATGCAACCTAAACAAAGTAAAGGAGCATGTAACGCTATTATGACGTTACAATGTTGCAACGTTCCTTGAACTGTGACTTAGTTGCTGAAATGGAAAGTGAAACCTATAGTGTATCAACACGCTCCACTAATCAGTATATCATAAACAAACTTCAATCACAAGCTTGTTTGTATATAATCCAGTGTTCAAATAACATTTCCCTTTACAAAGTACCTTCCCGGTTACCAATTATAGGTCAAAACTGTTCCGTTGCAAACTTCCAGTGTAATGTGGTTATTCCCATACAGATACGGAGCTTTGCTCACTATTGGTGGCAACTTGAAAGTCGGGATAGATCCGGAAAAGGAAGCCCCAGTGCCAGCCCAGGAAAAGGGGAGGGGCGAAACGCTTAATGTTTGGTGACCTGTAAACTGGTGAATCGTGTCCAGACTGCTGAAGTTTGTTTTCCGGATCTATCCCGTTTTCAAGTTGCCACCAATAGTGAGTGAAGCTCCGTATCTGTATGGGAGTAACCGCATTACACTGGTTTGCAACGGAACATTTTTGACCCATAATTGGTAACCGTGAAGGTACTTTGTAAAGGGAAATGTTATTTGAACACCGGATTATATACAAACAAGCTTGTGATTGAAGTTTGCCTATGATATTCTGATTAGTGGAGTGTGTTGATACACTATAGGCTTCACTTTCCATTTCGGCAACTAAGTCACAGTTCAAGGAACTTTGCAACATTGTAACGTCATAATAGCTTTACATGCTCCTTTACTTTGTTTAGGTTGCATTATTCTCTGGTGTATGAACCACCTGGAGTTTAGGTATAGAGTGTGTTTTATACACTTATGTGCTCTGGTACTTGCTAAACTCTAATGTCCTTTCCTTGTAACATTTACAATTGTTTTCCAGGCCTGGATTTGTATTTACATGTGTTTTGCAGCTTTTTAGTTAAGGTGTTTTTTGGTTTATCAAGGGGTATAATAAACAATATTTAATTATGAACCTTAATGCAGCCTTGTAATGCTTTCACATTTTTTTTAATAAATTTTATTAATGAAAAGAAAATTCAACAATACAAAATAGATTCAACATAGGATACCCATATGTATCCAAAGAGTATATCAGTGACTATTATTAAATACAAGTGGACCAAAGAGGTTTCTCAAATTGATTTAGCAAAATTGTGACAAGGAGGATATAGCAAAACAAACCAAGACATACAAACAAACAGAAAAAAAAAAGTATAAAATACTTTCCACCCCTCCCTCCTCCTCCCCCCCCCCCCCTCCCTTAGAGTTGACTATAATTTTCCTCTCACTCCCCCCCCCCCCCCCCACCGCCCCCTCCCCCACATGGCCACCTTTTTATAATTGAGTGTTAAGGATTTTTTCTATGCGGTTAATAAAGGTTTTATCTTGGCTTAAAACAAAGTCCCTCCAGATCTTTATATATGAGTTATCCTTCTTTTTCTCTAACCTATAATTGTGAGCCGCCACTAAAGCAGTATTGGTTAGAACATTTTTTGCTTCCTTAACCGAAGGAACTTGGGGTTTAGTACAATTAATAAACAGAAGTTTCTCTTACATGGTGTATCCAGTCCACGGATTCATCCTTGTGGGATATTCTCATTCCCTACAGGAAGTGGCAAAGAGAGCACACAGCAGAGCTGTCCATATAGCTCCCCCTCAGGCTCCGCCCCCCCCAGTCATTCTCTTTGCCGCTCTAACAAGTAGCATCTCCACGGGAGGGTAAAGTGAATGTGGTGTTAGATTTGTAGTTTTTATTTCTTCAATCAAGAGTTTGTTATTTTTAAAATAGTGTCGGTTTGTACTATTTACTCTGTGGCAGAAAGTGATGAAGATTTCTGCTGAGAGGAAAACGATTTTAGCATGTTGTAACTAAAATCCATTGCTGTTCCCACACAGGACTGGGGAGTACCAGAAAACTTCAGTTGGGGGGAACAGTTTGCAGGCTTAACTGCTATAAGGTATGTTTCAGTCATTTTATTCTAGTCAAGACTTAGTAATGCTAGAAGACTGACAAGAATCCCCATGTGGGAAAGGTAAGCCATATTCTGAGACTTAGTATAGAAGGAAGGCTTATTTAAAAGGGCTCAAAACACTGGTGGACACTGTTAAGGGGCAATCGATTATTTTATAATAACAATCTGATCTTTTTACAAGTTTTTATTACATTGGGAACGTTTTATGGTTTTTTTTTCCACATGGCATATATTTAGACACCTATTTAGGCTTGTGAAGGCCCCACAACTCCAGAGTGGAGAGGAAGGGGGCCTAAATTTCGGGCCTCAATTGCGCAGTTGTTATTGCAGACAGCTTCATGCAGCTTCACGTGGAGGGTCCAAAGATTACTTGAGGACTTCATAGAGGCTTATTTTCGATCAAAACTAATCCCCAAGGAAGGTAGGGCCACAGCAAATTGCTGTGGCATGGTGCTGTAGTTTACTAACCGGTTGCCAGCTTTACTTTGCTCCGGTTTGGCCATTAAGGGGTTAATTGACTTGAAATTCACTGTGCAATCATTTCAAAGCATTAGGATCGATCATATGGTGAAAATTTCATAAAGATTGGGTTAATTTTGGAGATTTAGTAAAAAAGCGCTCGCTTTTTATTATTTAAAGGCACAGTACTGTTTTTTCTAAAATTGTTTTTTTCTGTATTTGAGGGCTGTCTAAGTCTGTTTAACATGTCTGAGCCTATAAATAGACGTTGCTTTATGTGTTTAGTAGCCATGGTGGAACCCCCCTTTACATTTGTGTTTTAAGTGTGCTAATGTGTCTAAGCATTTTAAAGATCACGATGTTTCACTTATAAATGTATCCTAAGATGATTCTTTAACAGAAGGTAATGAGGATAGCCCACCTTCCTCTCCCCATGTGTCGATGCCTAGTACCTCTAGCGCATTGGCCCCTATTACATTACAACAATTAGCAGCAGTCATGGATAATTCCCTTGCAGCATTTTTATCCAAACTGCCAGTTTTTCCTCAAAAGCGTGATAGCTCGGTCTTAAGAACAGAGTGTGAGCAATCAGAAGCTTTGGGGGATTTATCTGTTGTACCCTCACAACACTCTGAGGTGTCGGTGAGGGATGTGCTGTCCGAGGGAGAAATTTCTGACACTGGAAAGGTTTCTCAGCGGGCAGAATCAGATTCCTTAGCGTTTAAATTTAAGCTGGAACACCTCCGCGTGCTGCTTAAGGAGGTATTAGCTACGCTGGATGATTGCGACCCCATGGTGGTCCCAGAGAAATTGTGTAAAATGGACAAATATCTGGAAGTCCCTGTATACACTGACGTTTCCGATCCCGAAGAGGGTGGCGGATATTGTGGATAGGGAGTGGGAGAGACCAGGTGTGCCCTTTGTTCCCCCCCCCTATCTTTAAGAAAATGTTCCCCATTATTGACCTCAGGCGGGACGCATGGCAGACGGTCCCTAAGGTAGAGGGGGCAGTTTCAACACTAGCCAAGCGCACAACCATACCAATTGAAGACAGTTGTGCGTTCAAAGATCCTATGGATAAAAAAATTGGAAGGTTTACTAAAGAAAATATTTGTGCAACAAGGTTTCCTTCTCCAGCCTATTGCCTGCATTATTCCTGTAACTACTGCAGCGGCTTTTTGGTTTGAGGCGCTGGAGGAGTCGCTCCAGACGGAGACCTCATATGACGAAATTATGGATAGAATTAAGGCGCTAAAGCTGGCTAATTCTTTTATCACAGATGCCGCTTTTCAATTAGCTAAGTTAGCGGCGAAAAATTCTGGTTTTGCCATCATGGCGCGCAGAGCGCTTTGGCTTAAATCATGGTCGGCCGATGTGTCGTCTAAGACTAAGTTACTGAATATTCCTTTCAAGGGAAAGACCCTTTTCGGGCCCGAGTTGAAAGAGATTATTTTGGATATCACTGAGGGAAAGGGCCATGCCCTCCTGCAAGATAGGCCTTTTAAGGCTAAAAACAAGGCTAATTTTTGTTCCTTTCGCAACTTCAGGAGCGGTCCTGCTTCAACCTCTGCGAGTGCAAAGCAAGAGGGTAACTCTTCACAGCCCAAGGCAACCTGGAAACCTTTGCAGGGCTGGATCAAGGGTAAACAGGCCAAGAAGCCTGCAGCTGCTACTAAGACAGCATGAAGGGGTAGCCCCCGATCCGGGACCGGATCTGGTAGGGGGCAGACTCTCTCTCTTTGCTTGGGCAAGAGATGTTCCCGATCCCTGGGCATTAGAGATAGTTGCTCAGGGATATCTTCTAGAATTCAAGGACTCCCCTCCAAGGGGAAGGTTCCACATTTCTCGTCTGTCTACCAACACGACAAAGAAAGAGGCGTTCTTACGCTGTGTAGAAGATCTAATCAAGATGGGAGTGATATATCCAGTCCCAATTACAGAACGAGGACTGGGTTTTTACTCAAACCTGTTTGTGGTTCCCAAAAAGGAAGGAACTTTCAGACCAATCCTGGATCTAAAAATTCTAAACAAATTCCTCAGAGTTCCATCATTAAAAATGGAAACCATTCAGACAATTTTGCCAATGATCCAGGAAGGTCAATATATGACTACCGTGGATCTAAAGGATGCGTACCTACATATTCCTATCCACAAAGATCACCTTCAGTTCCTAAGGTTTGCCTTTCTGGACAAGCATTACCAGTTCGTGGCCCTTACTTTCGGGTTGGCCACTGCTCCCAGAATTTTTACAAAGGTGCTAGGGTCCCTCCTAGCGGTACTAAGGCCGTGGGGCATTGCAGTAGCACCTTACCTGGACGACATCTTAATACAGGCGTCGTCTTTTCACAGAGCCAAGGCTCATACGGACATTGTTCTGGCCTTTCTAAGGTCTCACGGGTGGAAGGTGAACGTCGAAAAAAGGTTCTCTGTCCCCGCTCACAAGGGTTCCCTTCCTGGGAACACTAATAGACTCAGTAGAAATGAAAATATTTCTGACGGAGGTCAGGAAGTTAAAGCTTTTAGCTGCTTGCCGAGTTCTTCATTCCATTCCTTGGCCTTCTGTAGCTCAGCGCATGGAGGTTATCGGATTAATGGTTGCGGCAATGGACGTGGTCCCTTTTGCCCGAATTCATCTCAGACCACTGCAACTATGCATGCTCAAACAGTGGAATGGGGATTATGCAGATTTGTCTCCTCAAATCCAACTGGACCAGAAAACCAGAGATTCTCTTCTCTGGTGGTTGTCTCAGGATCACCTGTCTCAGGGAATGTGCTTCCGCAGACCGGAGTGGATCATTGTAACGACCGACGCAAGTCTGTTAGGCTGGGGCGCGGTCTGGGGCCCTCTGAAAGCTCAGGGCCTATGGTCTTGGGAAGAGTCTCTTCTCCCGATAAACATTTTGGAACTGAGAGTGATATTCAACACGCTCCAAGCATGGCCTCAATTAGCGGCGGCCAAATTCATCAGATTTCAGTCGGACAACATCACGACTGTAGCGTACATCAATCATCAGGGAGGAACAAAGAGCTCCCTAGCGATGAAGGAAGTAACCAAGATCATCAAATGGGCGGAAGATCACTCCTGCCACCTATCTGCCATTCACATCCCAGGAGTAGACAACTGGGAGGCAGATTTTCTAAGTCGCCAGACTTTTCACCCGGGGGAGTGGGAACTCCACCCGGAGGTTTTTGCTCAGCTGACCCAGCTATGGGGCATTCCAGAATTGGATCTGATGGCGTCCCGTCAGAACACCAAACTTCCTCTATACGGATCCAGGTCCAGGGACCCCAAGGCGGCACTGATAGATGCTCTAGTAGCGCCTTGGTCCTTCAATCTGGCTTAGGTCTTTCCACCGTTTCCCCTTCTCCCTCGGCTGGTAGCCAGAATCAAACAGGAGAAGGCTTCGGTAATTCTGATAGCGCCTGCGTGGCCACGCAGGACTTGGTATGCAGACCTAGTGGACATGTCATCTGTTCCACCTTGGACACTGCCATTGAGGCAGGATCTTCTAATTCAAGGTCCATTCAAGCATCCAAATCTAGTTTCTCTGCAACTGACTGCTTGGAGATTGAACGCTTAATTCTATCTAAGCGTGGGTTCTCTGAATCGGTTATAGATACTATGATCCAGGCTAGAAAGCCTGTCACCAGGAAGATTTACCATAAGATATGGCGGAAATATCTTTATTGGTGTGAATCCAAGGGTTACTCGTGGAGTAAGATTAGGATTCCCAGGATATTGTCTTTTCTCCAAGAAGGATTGGAGAAAGGTTTACCTGCTAGTTCCTTAAAGGGACAGTTATCTGCTCTGTCTATCCTGTTACACAAGCGTCTGGCAGCAGTACCTGACGTTCATGCGTTTGCACAGGCTTTAGTCAGAATTAAGCCTGTCTATAAACCTGTGGCTCCTCCATGGAGTCTTAATTTAGTTCTTTCAGTTCTTCAAGGGGTTCCGTTTGAACCTTTACATTCCATAGATATTAAGATAGTATCTTGGAAGATTTTGTTTTTGGTAGCTATTTCTTCTGCTCGAAGAGTTTCAGAATTGTCTGCTTTGCAGTTTAATTCACCCTATCTGGTGTTCCATGCAGATAAGGTTGTTTTGCGTACCAAACCTGGTTTTCTTCCGAAAGTTGTTTCTAATAAGAATATTAACCAGGAAATCATTGTTCCTTCTCTGTGTCCTAATCCAGCTTCTAAGAAGGAACGACTATTACACAATCTTGATGTGGTTCGTGCTTTAAAATTCTATTTAAAAGCAACTAAAGATTTCAGACAAACATCTTCCTTGTTTGTTGTCTATTCTGGTAAGAGGAGAGGTCAGAAAGCAACTGCTACCTCTCTTTCCTTCTGGCTGAAAAGCATCATCCGATTGGCTTATGAGACTGCTGGACAGCAGCCTCCTGAACGAATTACAGCTCATTTCACCAGAGCTGTGGCTTCTACATGGGCTTTCAAAAATGAGGCTTCTGTTGAACAGATTTGTAAGGCAGTGACGTGGTCTTCACTGCATACTTTTGCCAAATTTTACAAATTCTGTACTTTTGCTTCTTCGGAGGCTATTTTTGGGAGAAAGGTTTTGCAAGCAGTGGTGCCTTCCGTTTAGGTGACCTGACTTGTTCCCTCCCTTCATCCGTGTCCTAAAGCTTTGGTATTGGTATCCCACAAGTAAGGATGAATCCGTGGACTGGATACACCATGTAAGAGAAAACAGAATTTATGCTTACGTGATAAATTACTTTCTCTTACGGTGTATCCAGTCCACGGCTCGCCCTGGCATTTAAGTCAGGATAAAAAATTTTTTGTTTAAAACTACAGTCACTACTGCACCCTATGGTTTCTCCTTTTTCTCCTAACCGTCGGTCGAATGACTGGGGGGGCAGAGCCTGATGGGGAGCTATATGGACAGCTCTGCTCTGTGCTCTCTTTGCCACTTCCTGTAGGGAATGAGAATATCCCACAAGTAAGGATGAATCCGTGGACTCGATACACTGTAAGAGAAAGTAATTTATCAGGTAAGCATAAATTCTGTTTTTCTAAGGTTTAATATGGTCGTTAAGATAAATTTATCTTTACTCCCCCATGAAGTACAGGGAGACAGTAATATTATAGATTTGATTGAAAAGGTTACTTTGAGGCCTATCATTTGTGAGAGAAAGTAAGCCACTTTTTGCCAAAATTGTTTCACTTTGGGACATTCCCATAAGAGATGGCCCAAATTTGGGTCACTTAAACAGCACTTAATACATTGGTTCTTGACTTTACTGTTCCACTTAGCTACCCGCCTTGGAATGAAGTAATTTCTGTTAAAGATTCTAAACTGAGTTTCTCTTAAATATGCTGAATGTGTTAACGACAGCGTTGTTTTTAAACTTCTGGCAAATTGGTTTGAGAGATCCGGGGGTCTAATATCTTTTCCCAGTACAACCTTAATTGTGGAATGTTTTTTCCTTCCTCTGCAGTTCTTAGTATTCTATATATAGAGGATAGTGAGCATTTTTCAGGATTAATATGGTCCAATAACGGATGATGTAAGCAAATCTGAGGAAATAGAGTAATTTGTGCACATGATTTTTTACTTGCAAAAAATAGAACTTGTGATTATTCTGAGCTTTAGGAAAGATATTTTGAAATTCCAAAAAATTATACAATCTCTTAGCCTTAAAATCAAAAAACTCTGCAATGACGAGAACTTTAGAGGGTGACCAAGAGCTAAATATATTAGCTAAGTTGCCTAACGGAAAAAAGCAAATGCCTTGAATGGGTAACCATTTAGAAATAGTGGCCGATTGGCCAAGTAACCTCATGGTTTTTCTCCATGCACATAAAATATCTTTAAATAAGGGATGGTTAACTATTTTTTTCCCAATATTTTATTTGATGCGTGTACTATAAACCCCATAGAGTGTGGAGAACAAATTTCTTCCTCTAGATATCTATCAGAAAGTTTAAATAATTGAAATAGCCAGTCTATTGGAAGTTTTAATAAGACTGCTAGATTATACCATTCCACATTGGGCAAGGCTAAGCCTCCTCCCGTATATGGTTGGTATGGTGACTCTAGTTTTATTCTAGGTTTCCTCCCACTCCACAGAAAATATCTTGGTGCGCGATTAAAGCGCCAGAGATCCCGTTTTTTAATAAGGAGGGGTAGCATTCTACATGGATATAGGATTTTGTGAACAATAAACATTTTGTAAAGATTTACTTTACCCGAGATTGAAACTGGAAGAGATGCCTAGCTTTTCATTTTTACCATGGATTCTTGAAGGACTGTAAGGATGTTATCATGGTACCAGTCAGCAGGATTGATAGAGAGTTTCAGACCCAGATATTCCAGGACATCAGATTCGATAAACTTATAGGTTTGATTATTATTCTGTCTTTTTAACCAAATTACTTTTGATTTTGCAAAGTTGGTTTTATAACCAGACACATTTCCATAGTTATTTAAAAGTTCTAACACCAAGTTAGTAGTATCTATAGGATTGTTAACAAAGAGAAGTAAATCGTCAGCAAATAAGAGACACTTTTAGCAATACTTTACCTATGTTAATTCCTGTCAGAAGATCTCTCAATTTAACCGCCAACGGCTCCAAAACTAAATAAAAAAGTAAGGGGGAAAGGGGGCATTCCTGCCGTGTGCCTCTTGAAAGTATAAAAGATTGAGTGATGTCGTTACTGATCTGAATCGATGCCTTAGCATCTGAGTATATATTAGTAAGGAAGTTAACAAAATTTTCACCAAAACCATATTTTCTTATGGCCTTAAACATGAATGGCCATTCCACTCTGTCGAAGGCCTTCTCTGCATCCAAGGATAGCAGGAAGGCCTCCGACAGAGCAGAATTATCTCCACTATATAGAGAAATTGCATGGAGTATTTTCCTTATATTTTTGTTCAGATGATCTACCACTCACAAAGCCTACCTGATCTTCGTGTACGATTTTAGGTACAATTGGCTTCAATCTTTCTGCCATGATCTTCATCATGATCTTGTAATCAAGATTGAGCAAGGAGATCGGCCTGTATGCTGCCAGGTCTAAGGGATCTTTGTTAGGTTTAGGAATTAAGAGTATATTGGCCCTTTTAAAGTCCTCAGAGACCTTAATGTTATCCTCAAAGTATCCTTTATATAGGTCTCTTAAAACCGGCGTAATCTTTTCCAATAGTATCGAATAGAACTCCAAGGGCAGATTATCTGGGCATGGTGTTTTTCCTTTAGGCATAGATTTAATAATCTTTACTATCTCCTGCTCAAGGATAGGCCTATCCAAGGCTTCCAAATCCAAGTCTGACACCAATGGAAGCTCCAAAGAGGCTAGGAACTACTGGTCAATATCCTCTACTATAGGATTCTGTGAAGCATAGAGATGGGTATAGTATTTATGAAATGGTAAAGCTATCTGATCCCGGTCCACAATAATACTGGTATCCTTTTTAATGGCTACTATTGGTTTCCTTTGAGTTTGTGTTTTAAAAATAGAAGCCAGCAACTTACCGGCTTTGTTACCATATCTTTTAAATTTAGCTGCTTTTATTTGAATTGAATCCTGCGCTTGCTCCAACAGGAAGTGATCCCTTTCCCTCTTATTGGAGAGGTAATTGTCTCTGTTTAATGTAGTAGGGTTATTTATATAAAGGGCATAGGCATCTTTAAGTTTATTTGTTAACTCCTGACTTTTAAATGCTTGTTTCTTTTTTTAACCTGGCCATATAGGAAATGATCTCCGCCTTTAAGTATAATTTAGCAGTTTCCCAAAAAATAGGGACATTATCTCTACAATGGCCATTAAAAGAACAGTATTCTTCCCATGCCTTGGTCAAAAAAGACTTGAATTTAACTGAATTTGCCAAATACGTTGGAAAGAAAAAAGAATTGAATGTATATGATCTTTTAATTTGGAATGTTAATATTACAGGAGCGTGGTCTGATAAAGTAAATTCCAAAATAGCACATTTAGAGACTTTGGATGCCAAGGATTCTGATATTAAGTATAGGTCCAATCTAGACAAGGTGTTATGGGACTTAGAATGGCATGTAAATTCTCGAGAGTTGGGGTTTAAATTTCTCCAAATGTCTAAAAGGTTAATTACCTGAAAGAATAGACTAAATATTTTCTTTTCATAGTTAAGCTGAAATTTAGATTTTTTCTTGGATTCATCCAATCTAATCCTATCAAGAATTAGGAGTGATATTAAAATCGCCTGTTACTATTATCTTATCCTTTGAAAATTTAAGAATATTCTTAAGTAAATGGTTCCAAAATTTCTCATCCGAATTATTAGGACCGTATAAATTGACTATTAACCCTTTGAGTGCTAAGCTCTTTCCCACCTGGGTGCTAAGCACATTTGAGGGTTTTTTAAATTTTACATTTTTTTAAATATTTTTTTTTACTTTTTTTCTTTTCAGATCACCAATACTTATACCGTTGGAAAGGTTAGGCGATTACCTTTCCAACGGTGGGTCTTGGGGGTCTGTAGCTGCTTAGATGCCTGAGATACAGGCTTCTAAGCAGCATGCCCCCTTTCCCTATATTGTCCTTTGTCATTTTTAAATAAAGTTGCGCGGTGACGTCATTACGCATGACATCACTGCGCAAAACGGAAAGCCCCGGCGATGCCTGTCACTCTACAGGCACGATCGCCGGGGTAGGAGTGGGTGGGAGCCACCAGATCTCCCTCAAGGTGGGAGAGTGCTAGCGACGGCTCTAGCCGTCGTTAGCACCTGAGTGAGAAACTCTGCGACGGCTCAGATCGGTCGTTAGCACTCAAGGGGTTAAATAAACCTGTCTTTGAATCTTCATTTTAACCAATAGTTATCTGGCCTCTCTGTCTTTCACTACTTTAATAATTTCATGTCCAAGATTTTTGTGAATTAATATCATAACACCTCTTGTTGCTTTCTTAAATGAAGAAAAAAGGACTGAGAGAAACCACGTACCTTAAGTTTAGCATGCTCAGCATCGGAAAGATGCGTCTCTTGCAGACATATTACATCCAAAGCCCTTTTATTTAAGAAGTTCACCACTGCCTTCTTTTTAATAGGAGAGTGAATTCCTCCCACGTTCCAAGACAGCAACCTTATTTTCTAACTTTTCTCTTTTCTTTTGAAAAAACGCCTAACCAACCGCATAGCTTGAACGAAGGGGGGAGAAGCGGCGCGATGGGCGGAGGAGAAAAAGGGAGAGAGGGGGAAAGGAAGGAAGAGGCAAGGAGAGAAAAAGAAAAAAAATACAAACCAAACCAACCATAACGTCATTTAGTAAACCAATCACAGTCCCAGTAATAAGTGAACCTATTAATCCACAGACAAGAAATAAATATAAAAGAGTGATTACAAGTGTAAATTGTGTCTATGATGACCTTAATAGGACAGTTAAAGCCTGTCTAAATATAACCGTAAACATTGTAAATATAAAATGGTGACTAACTGAGGCAAACATATGTGATAAAGGGAAATGAACATTACATTCATTACGTAAACCAATCGCAGTGCCAACAAAAAATAAAGGGTGTTTACAGGTGTACATTGGGTCTGTGATGCCCCTGATTTCAAACAATTAGGACCTGTCTGACTACTGGCATCAAAAATTGAAAATAAGTGGAACATCATACTTAAAACATAATCATTAAATGTGAGACAATAATATGTGATTTTATAGACAATAAATATAAAAAGTCTAAACATGATAAACCATGTTAAAAGTGGTGATTTGAAAAAAAGAGAGAGAAAAAAAAAATCCTGATAATATCCAATCAGGGTAAAAAAAAATAAAAAATTGGTATCTCCTCCAAAGGAATAAAAAATCTTTAAAAACCCCACATTTAAAAAAATTATAAAAATAACCACGTGTAAACCCATAGATCAAAGACTCTCATTAAATAAACCTTGTTATTTTGATTCATTTTCTAAAAAAGATTGTGCTGCTTCAGGGGTTTCAAAAACAAAAAAATTTGATCCAGACTTAATTCTGAGCTTTGCTGGATAGAGTAAGGAGAAAAATCTCTTTTCCTGCACTAGGCGAGAACAAATAGGGGAGAATTGTCTCCTTTTAGATGAAGTCTCTACTGAAAAGTTTCTTTAAATCCTGAGATTTAACTGATTCGGGGAGCCCAATTATTCGTAAATTGTTTCGCCTCACTCTATTTTCAATGTCTTCTATCTTATTTGCAAAGACTTTATTTTGCGACAAGACATCTTCCAGCTTAGCACTCATTATGTTCTGAATATCCTCACTATCCGAAAGTCTTTGCTCCAGCTGGTTAATTCTATCCTTTTGAGCTATAATTTCGCCCATAATTAAATCAAGCCTTGCATGGAGCTCCTCAATTTTTGGTATAATTAATGCTGAGACTTGAGTTGCAATTGCCGTAGCATCAGAAGATTCAGATATTTTTTCTTCCATAGACGATTTATTAGGAGAATTTATAGATTTAGAACTTTTCTTATCCATGGCTTTTAGCTTTGGTGACATTTTCAGATGTGAAAGATATTTATCCATCAAACGGTGCTACAACTTTAACTTCAAGTAGCACCGTAATAGAGAACACCAAGTTTTTTGTTATAGTAAGCAAAAGCGTTTTGGAGGTTTTAATTCAAATTTTGCTTGCTGATAACCAAGACTCCTCTTAATTTAGCTCTTATATAGTGTAGGTGGGGCAGAGCCTTGATATACAGGTAATGAAACCATAGAAGAGATATATATCCCAAGGTATCACTTTTACTTTTTGTCTTGATAAGAGTGCCTTTAAGCACCAGGCTTAGATTCAAGTCCTGAATTAAAGACGAAGAAGTTGTTACTACCAAACAGTAAAGGGAAATATAGCTCCAGTAGATTTATCTAATGTCGGTCCTTTATTTAAGGGGACGGCCTGGTAAAATCTCACAAGCCTCCCATAAAGGGTTAACCTTAAATGTGCTCACTTCACTCCTTACATTCTTGTACCGGTTCTAAGCACTTTCAGTTCACAGTCCAACTAAGCACAAACACACAAAAAAGAAAAAAAGTAGTGTGCGAAGTGTAAGTTATATTTAATGAATTAAACCTTATTCGTAGCATGTATTCAGATTATTCTTAAAGTTGGATTATTTCAATTTTGCCAAAAAAAAAAAAAAAGACGTTTGTGGAGAGAGGGTTGTTCACAGTATTGAAAACTTGCATTTTTTATTCTTTTTTTATATTTGTTACAGCAAACATATAAAATTCTGCCGGCTCATATGGCCTCCTACCTCTCTCCACCTTTTTGCAAAAGACCAACAGTCCAACTCCGGGGGTGAAGGTCTCCTCCAAAGAGACAGGTCTGCAGTGCCAGCTCCAAGCTCCAATCACCTGACCCCTGCTTACTTGGTTGAGGCTTGGAATGCCCCTAGACCCTTCACTGTGTGAGGCTGCAACAGTAGCGGAAACCCGCTCTCTCGCATCTGCTCTCCACCACTTGCCAGACCGGCAAAGGCGACCTGCTCACGAAGCCGCTCCAATCTGCCCTCTCACGGCTGTGGTTGTTCTCCTGGTATTAAGCGGTCGACACAGTCTCGTATACCGCTATCCGTCTCCGCAGTCTCACCAGGGACGCGTCTCACGTTGCGTGATGACGTCGCCTGCACACTCCTCCCCCTGACATGTAATTGTTTACCAATGCTTTCACATTTACGAGTTGTGTGAATGTAACTTTCTTTTTTAGTTGTATATATTACATTTGTGACTGCTTGCACCTATTTTAGGTTCTATTTAGACATAATCTCACTGGCTATCAGAGTGCACACACTTTTTGTATATTGACCTATATTTATTAAAATTTTGATATACAATTTTCATTGATAATTGATTTCTATATTTAAAATTGTTATTTTACATATTTTGTCATTACTAATAGGACCTGTTACACTATAGCCATGAACAGGATCAGTCCATCTCTATGGATAAATGTTTACTATTTTTAGAGGCCCAAATTGTTCTGCCTGTGCAATTTTGCTCCTCATGTTTAACTAAAACTTTAAAATTTAAGGATAAGTTACTCCCTTCTGAGCCTACTGTCTCTCAGGATAATGCTGTGAGTGACATGCCTCAGCTTTCTCCTCAAACGTCCAAAGCCTTAGTTGTTTCTGATACTGTGCCTTCTGTGTCCTCTCATCCACCTGGGGTTTTTTATTTACCTGGGGATTTTGCCGCTCAGATTTATCAGCGGCTTTGTCAGCTCTCCCTTCTTTGGGTAAGTGTAAGAGAAAATCTAAACATTTGCCTGATAGTAAGGCTTCTGACTCTAGGTCTGCATTAGTCAATCTTTCTCAAATGTCTGATAAGGAGAATACTTCAGTAGCTTCTGAAGGTGAAATCTTAGACTCTGACACTTTAGCAGAAAAATCTTTAGAATCTGAAGAGGTTAATTTTAAATTTAAGCTTGAACACCTCCAGTTACTACTGAAAGAGGGTCTAGCTACTTTAGATGACTCTGAACCTTCGGTTGCTGTCAACCCCACAAAGTCTTCTAAATTGGATAGATTTTATGATTCTCCATCTTCTGAGGAGGTTTTTCCTGTCCCAAGGAAGATGTCTGAAATTATAGCTCAGGAATGGGATAAGCCAGGGGTTCCATTTTCCCCTTCCCCTGTTATTAAGAAGATGTTTCCTGTTGCTGACTCTATTCGTGACTCATGGTGCACTGTTCCTAAAGTAGAAGAAGCTATTTCTACTCTTGCCAAGAGAACTACCATTCCTATAGAGGGTAGTTGCTTTTTTAAGGATCCAATGGATAAGATGCTAGAGGCTTACTTAAAAAAAGATGTACATCCATCAAGGATTACATTGATCACAGTCTGATCTTATTGCAGAGGAAACTACGGTAGAGGAGATCCAAGATTGGATCAAAGCTCTCAAACTGGCCAATACCTTTATCTGTTATGCCAACAGCAGATAATTTGACTGGGAGCTAAATTGTCTAGCTTCACTGTACTAGCAGAACTCTGTATTTAAAATGCTTCTAAGGCCAAGCTTTTGGCTTTACCTTATAAGGGAAATACTCTGTTTGGACCTGGTCTGGCAGATATCATTTCAGAGATTACAGGTGGAAAGGGATCTTTCCTACCTCAGGACAAGAAGAATAGACCTAGGGGTCGTCAGATTTCTAATTTTCGTTCCTTTCATAACTTTAAGGGACAGAAGTCCTCCTCTTCCAAACCTGACCAATCCAGGCCCACTTGGAAATCCAGCCAGCCCTGGAAAAAGGGAAAACAAAGCAAAAGCCTTCCACTGACTCTAATGAAGGGTCCGTCCCCGATCCGGGTTTGGATCAGGTGGGGGGCAGGCTTTCTCTTTTTTGGCAGGCTTGGATACACAATGTCCCAGATCCATTTGCTGTGGACATAGTATCCAAGGGTTACAGAATAGGATCCAAGTCTTGCCCTCCAAGAGGCAGATTTCTCCTGTCAAGATTATCCTCAAACTAAGTAAAGAGGGACGCCTTCTTAAATTGTGTAAAGAACCTATCCTCCCTGGGAGTTATTGCCTTTCTCTCCAGTCTGCCTTTCATCCAACAGTGGCTCAATGCATGGAGGTGATTGGTCTGATGGTGGCTTCCATGGACATCATTCCCTTTTCTCGGTTCCATATGCCACTGCTGCAGCTTTGCATGCTCAGTCAATGGAACGGAGACCATTTAGACTTATCACAGAGGATAAATCTGGATTCCCTGACAAGAGACTCTCTTTCGTGGTGGATTTCGCAGGAGAACCTGGCTCAGGGCACTTGCTTCCTGTGGCCCTCCTGGGTGATTGTGACTACGGATGCCAGCCTTTTAGGCTGGGGAGCAGTTTGGGGCTCTCTAAAAGCTCAGGGCCTGTGGACTCAAGAGGAGTCTTCTCTCCCCATAAACATCTTGCTGTTGAGAGCAATCTTCAATGCCTTGGTAGCTTGGCCTCAATTATCTTTAGTCCGGTTTATCAGATTCCAATTGGACAACATCACCTCAGTGGCTTACATCAATCACCAGGGTGGAACTCACAATTGTCTTCTATCTGCCATCCACATTCCAGGAGTGGACAATTGGGAGGCATATTTTCTAAGCATACAAACTTTTCATCCAGGGGAGTGGGCTCTCCATCTGGAAGTGTTCTCTCAGATAACCCTCAGGTGGGGGGGGGGTTCCAGAGTTGGATCTGATGGCGTCTCATCAAAACGCCAAGGTTCCAAGGTATGGTTCAAGGTCAAGAGATCCTTAGGCCGCTCTGATATATGCTCCGGCAGTTCCTTGGTCTCTCCTTTTTGCTCTCCTTCCACGAGTCATTGCTAGTATCAAGCAGGAGAGAGCATCAGTAATTCTAATAGCTCCTGCATGGCCTCGCAGGATTTGGTTCGCGGATCTGCTAAGGATGTAATCTCTACCTCCTTGGAGGTTACATCTGAGGAAGGACCTTCTAATTCAGGGTCCTTTCCTCCATCCAAACCTGGATTCTCTGAAGCTGACTGCTTGGAGATTGAACGCCTAGTTCTGTCTAGACATGTTTTTTCTGAAGCGGTCATTGATACTATTCTTCAGGCTTGCAAACCTGTTACTCGCAAAATTTACCATAAGGTATGGCGTAAATATCTTTATTGGTGTGAATCTAAGGGTTTCTCCTGGAGCCGGGTGAGGATTCCGCGGATCTTGTTTTTTCTTTAGAATGGCCTGGAAAAGGGTTTGTTGGTCAGTATTCTGAAGGGTCAGATTTCTGCATTATCTATCCTTTTGCACAAACCTCTGGCAGACTTACCAGATGTTCAAGTCTTTGTTCAGGCGCTGGTTAGAATCAGGCCTGTGTTTAAACCTGTTGCTCCTCTGTGGAGCCTTAATCTAGTTCTTAAAGTTTTGCAGCAGGCTCTGCTTGAGCTGATGCATGTTGTTGATATAAAATTGTTATCTTGGAAGGTTTTGTTTCTTCTTGCTATTCCGCTTGCAGAGTTTCTGAGCTTTCAGCTCTGCAGTGTGATTCCTTGTATGTTATTTTTCATGCAGATAAGGTGGTCCTTCGTACTAAATTGGGTTTTCTCCCTAAGGTGGTGTCGGATCGAAACATTAATCAGGAAATTGTTGTTCCTTCTTTTTGCCCTAATCCTTCTTCTCATAAGGAACGTCTTTTGCATAACTTTGATGTTGTGCGCGCTCTGAAATTTTACTTACAAGCTTCTAAAGATTTTCGTCAATCTTCTGCCCTGTTTGTTATTTTCTCTGTAAAGCGTAAGTCTCAGAAGGTCACTTCTACTACTCTGTCTCTCTGATTGAGAAGTTTGATTTGTTTGGCTTATGAGAATGCTGGAGAGCAGCCTCCTGAGAGAATTACGGCTCATTCCACTAGGGCCGTCTCCTCTTCTCGGGCTTTCAAAAATGAAGCTTCTGTGGAACAGATTTGCAAGGCGGCAACATGGTCCTCTCTGCATACTTTTTCCAAATTCTACAAATTTGATACTTTTGGGAGAAATGTTCTTCAAGCGGTGGTGCCTTCTGTTTAGTTCCTCCTGCCTTTTTCTCCCTCCCTGTTCATTCTGTGTCCTCTAGCTTGGGTATTAGTTCCCACTAGTAATTGGAATGACCTTGTGGACTCTCCATATCATAGGAAGGAAAACAAAATTAAGGCTTACCTGATAAGTTTCTTTCTGGACATGGAGAGTCCACAACCCCGCCCTCTTTTTAATTATAATTCGGCAGTTTTTTGAGTAAACCTCAGGCACCTTTTCACCCTTTTGTTTCTTATTTTTCCATTGATACTATTCTTCAGGCTTGCAAACCTGTTACTCACAAAATTTACCATAAGGTATGGCGTAAATATCTTTATTGGTGTGAATCTAAGGGTTTCTCCTGGAGCCGGGTGAGGATTCTGCGGATCTTGTTTTTTCTTTAGAATGGCCTGGAAAAGGGTTTGTTGGTCAGTATTCTGAAGGGTCAGATTTCTGCATTATCTATCCTTTTGCACAAACCTCTGGCAGACTTACCAGATGTTCAAGTCTTTGTTCAGGCGCTGGTTAGAATCAGGCCTGTGTTTAAACCTGTTGCTCCTCTGTGGAGCCTTAATCTAGTTCTTAAAGTTTTGCAGCAGGCTCTGCTTGAGCTGATGCATGTTGTTGATATAAAATTGTTATCTTGGAAGGTTTTGTTTCTTCTTGCTATTCCGCTTGCAGAGTTTCTGAGCTTTCAGCTCTGCAGTGTGATTCCTTGTATGTTATTTTTCATGCAGATAAGGTGGTCCTTCGTACTAAATTGGGTTTTCTCCCTAAGGTGGTGTCGGATCGAAACATTAATCAGGAAATTGTTGTTCCTTCTTTTTGTCCTAATCCTTCTTCTCATAAGGAACGTCTTTTGCATAACTTTGATGTTGTGCGCGCTCTGAAATTTTACTTACAAGCTTCTAAAGATTTTCGTCAATCTTCTGCCCTGTTTGTTATTTTCTCTGTAAAGCGTAAGTCTCAGAAGGTCACTTCTACTACTCTGTCTCTCTGATTGAGAAGTTTGATTCGTTTGGCTTATGAGAATGCTGGAGAGCAGCCTCCTGAGAGAATTACGGCTCATTCCACTAGGGCCGTCTCCTCTTCTCGGGCTTTCAAAAATGAAGCTTCTGTGGAACAGATTTGCAAGGCGGCAACATGGTCCTCTCTGCATACTTTTTCCAAATTCTACAAATTTGATACTTTTGGGAGAAATGTTCTTCAAGCAGTGGTGCCTTCTGTTTAGTTCCTCCTGCCTTTTTCTCCCTCCCTGTTCATTCTGTGTCCTCTAGCTTGGGTATTAGTTCCCACTAGTAATTGGAATGACCTTGTGGACTCTCCATATCATAGGAAGGAAAACAAAATTAAGGCTTACCTGATAAGTTTCTTTCTGGACATGGAGAGTCCACAACCCCGCCCTCTTTTTAATTATAATTCGGCAGTTTTTTGAGTAAACCTCAGGCACCTTTTCACCCTTTTGTTTCTTATTTTTCCATTTTCCTTCGGCTGAATGACTGGGTTTTATGGGTAAGGGAAGTTACAATTAACAGCTTTGCTGGGGTTCTCTTTGCCTCCTCCTGCTTGCCAGGAGTTGAATATCCCACTAGTAATTGAAATGACGTGGACTCTACATGTCTGGAAAGAAAGAAATTTATCTTGTAAGCATGCATTTTGTTTTTCAATCACAGCTTTCATGTGTCTTGGCATAGTCTTCACCAGTCTTTAACATTGCTGTTGGGTGACTCTATTCCACTCCTGGTGCTAAAATTTAAGCAACTCCGCGTGGTTTGATGGCTTGTGATCATCCATCTTCCTCTTGATCACATTCATCTTCTCTGATGAGTTTAATTTTCAACTTTGCCCAACACCTGGTCATCTAATAGTTAGACGGAGACTTGGAGAGACCTACAAGCCACAGTGTCTCGCACTCACCATGAAATTTGGTGGAGGATCTGTGATGATCTGGGGTTGCTTTAGCAAGGCTGTAATCAAGCAGATTTATCTTTGTGAAGGATGCATGAATCAAGCGAAGTACAAAGTTATCCTGGAAGAAAACTTGCTTCTGTCTGCTCTGACAATGTTCCCCAACTCTGAGGATTGTTTTTTCCAGCAGGACAATGCTCCATGCCACACAGGTAGGTCAATTAAAGTGTGGATGACGGACCACCAGATTAACACCCTGTCGTGGCAGTCCAATATCCAAACCTGTACCCCATTGAAAACTTCTGGAATGTGATGAAGATGGATGTCACAAATCATCAGACAAAGCTGAGCTGGTCGAATTTTTGCGCCAGGAGTGGCATAAGGTCACCCAACAGCAATGTGAAAGATTGGTGGAGAGCATGCCAAGATGTATGAAAGTTGTGATTGAAAATCAGGGTTATTCCACCAAATATTGATTTCTGAACTCTTGATAAGTTAAAACATTAGCTTTGTGTT
Source organism: Bombina bombina (assembly GCF_027579735.1). Classification (NCBI taxonomy): domain Eukaryota; kingdom Metazoa; phylum Chordata; class Amphibia; order Anura; family Bombinatoridae; genus Bombina; species Bombina bombina. The sequence continues at coordinate 129,614,852 of NC_069509.1, read as the reverse complement.
GTTTAAAATAATAATTTGAATGTGTTTTCTTTGCATTATTAGAGGTCTGAAAACACTGCATCTTTTTTGTTATTTTGACCAGTTATTTTATGCAAATAAATGCTCTAAATGACAATATTTTTATTTGGAATTTGGGAAAAATATAAGTAGTTTATAGAATAAAACAAAATGTTAATTCTACTCGAAAACATACCTATAAATAGTAAAACCAAAGAAATGGGTAATTTTGCAGTGTTCTCTTAATCTGTTTCAGAGCAGTATGTATGTGTGTGTGTGTGTGTATATATATATATATATATATATATATATATATATATATATATATATATATATAAAACTATTTCTATATCAGCACTACTGGTATCATACATCTGAGTGGCATAACAAAACATAATGTTCCCTATATAGAGATACATTTGTTAAGGTGCACGGTAGTGGTAAATATTCGAATTAATACTAGAAGAAAAAAAGGAGACCACTATTGTCCAGTACAAGACTATAACTCCATCATAAATATTTCCCCATATTAGAATAAAAAAATGAGAAAACATAATTTATGTAAGAATTTACCTGATAAATTCATTTCTTTCATATTGGCAAGAGTCCATGAGCTAGTGACGTATGGGATATACATTCCTACCAGGAGTGGCAAAGTTTCCCAAACCTCAAAATGCCTATAAATACACCCCCCACCACACCCACAATTCAGTTTAACGAATAGCCAAGAAGTGGGGTGATAAGAAAGGAGCGAAAGCATCAACAAGGAATTGGAATAATTGTGCTTTATACAAAAAAATCATAACCACCATAAAAAGGGTGGGTCTAATGGACTCTTGCCAATAAGAAAGAAATGAATTTATCAGGTAAATTCTTACATAAATTATGTTTTCTTTCATGTAATTGGCAAGAGTCCATGAGCTAGTGACGTATGGGATAGCAAATACCCAAGATGTGGAACTCCACGCAAGAGTCACTAGAGAGGGAGGGATAAAAATAAAGACAGCCAATTCCGCTGAAAAATTAATCCACAACCCAAATCAAAAGTTTTAATCTTTATAACGAAAACAACTGAAATTAAAAGCAGAAGAATCAAACTGAAACAGCTGCCTGAAGTACTTTTCTACCAAAAACTGCTTCTGAAGAAGAGAAAACATCAAAATGGTAGAATTTAGTAAAAGTATGCAAAGAAGACCAAGTTGCTGCTTTGCAAATCTGATCAACAGAAGCTTCATTCTTAAAAGCCCAGGAAGTGGAAACTGACCTAGTAGAATGAGCCGCAATCCTCTGAGGCGGGGATTTACCCGACTCCAGATAAGCATGAAGAATCAAAAGCTTTAACCAAGATGCCAAAGAAATGGCAGAAGCCTTCTGACCTTTCCTAGAACCAGAAAAGATAGACTAGAAGTCTTCCTGAAATCTTTAGTAGCTTCAACATAATATTTCGAAGCTCTTACCATATCCAAAGAATGTAAAGATCTCTCCAGAGAATTCTTAAGATTAGGACACAAAGAAGGGACAACAATTTCTCCACTAATGTTGTTGGAGTTCACAACTTTAGGTAAAAATTTAAAGAAGTCCGCAAAAACCGCCTTATCCTGATAAAAAAATCAGAAAAGGAGACTCACAAGAAAGAGCAGATAAATCAGAAAATCTTCTAACAGAAGAGATGGCCAAAAGGAACAACACTTTCCAAGAAAGTAATTTAATGTCCAGAAAATGCATAGGCTCAAACGGAGAAGCCTGTAAAGCCTTTAAAACCAAATTAAGACTCCAAGGAGGAGAAATTGATTTAATGACAGGCTTGATATGAACCAAAGCCTGTACAAAACAATAAATATCAGGAAGTTTAGCAATTTTTCTGTGGAGCAGAACAGAAAGAGCAGAGATTTGTCCTTTCAAAGAACTTGCAGGCAAACCCTTATCTAAACCATCCTGAAGAGACTGTAAAATTCTAGGAATTCTAAAAGAATGCCAAGAGAATTTATGAGAAGAGCACCAAACTTTCTAGACACAGATTTACGAGCCTACAACATAGTATTAATCACTCAGAGAAACCTCTATGACTAAGCACTAAGCGTTCAATTTCCATACCATCAAATTAAATGATTTGAGATCCTGATGGAAAAACAAACCTTGAGATATAAGGTCTGGCCTTAATGGAAGTGGCCAAGGTTGGCAACTGGACATCCAAACAAGATCCACATACCAAAACCTGAGCGGCCATGCTGGAGCCACCAGCAGCACAAACGAATGCTCCATGATGATTTTGAAAATCACTCTTGGAAGAAGAACTAGAGGTGGAAAAATATAGGCAGGTTGATAACTCTAAGAAAGTGTCAATGCATCCACTGCTTCCGCCTGAGGATCCCTGGTCCTGGATAGGTACTTGGGAAGTTTCTTGTTTAGATGAGATGCCATCAGATCTATTTCTGGAAGCCCCACATCTGAACAATTTGAAAAAAAACACATCTGGGTGAAGAGACCACTCTCCCGGATGTAAAGCTTGATGACAGAGATAATCCGCTTCCCAATTGTCTATACCTGGGATATGGACCGCAGAAATTTAGACAGGAGCTGTATTTTGCCCAAGCAAGTATCCGAGATACTTCTTTCATATCCTGAGGACTGTGAGTCCCACCCTGATGATTGACATACGACACAGTTGTGACATTGTCTGTCTGAAAACCAATAAACGTCTCTCTCTTCAAATAGATGCCAAAACTGAAGAACTCTGAGAAGCGCACGGAGTTCCAAAATATTGATTGGTAATCTCGCCTCTTGAGATTTCCAAACCCCTTGTGCTGTCAGAGATCCCCAGACAGCTTCCCAACCTAAAAGACTCGCATCTGTTGTGATCACGGTCCAGGTTGGATGAACCAAAGAGACCCGTAGAACTATACGATGGTGATCTAACCACCAAGTCAGAGATAGTTGAATATTGGGATTCAAGGATATTAAATGTGATATCCTAGTATAATCCCTGCACCATTAATCCAGCATTTAAAAAACTGGATGCATATAGCTACTGAAGGAAATAATAGACACTGAAGGTTCCGACAAGCTGAACCCAATATAAATTGTCTCTTGTCTGTTAGAGACAACGACATTGACACAATCTATCTGGAAACCTAAAAAAAGGTGACCCTTGTCTGAGGAATCAAGGAACTTTTGGTAAAATGATCCTCCAACCATGTCTTTGAAGAAACAACAGAAGTTGAATCGTATGAGATTCTGCAGAACGAAAAGACTGAGCAAGTACCAAGATATCGTCCAAATAAGGAAACACCGAGAACCTTTGAAAAGATTCCTAGAGCTGTCGCTAGGCCAGAAAGGAAGAGCAACAAATTGGTAATGCTTGTCTAAAAAAGAGAATCTCAGAAAATGAAAATAATCTGAATGAAACAGAATATGAAGATATGCATCCTGTAATTCTATTGTGGGCAAATAATGCCCTTGCTGAACAAAAGGCAGAATAGACCTTATAATCACCATTCTGAAAGATGGTACTCTTACATGACAATTCAAAAGAATTTCTTTCTTTGGGACAATGAATATTTCTGAATAAAACCCCAGACCCCGTTCCTGAAACGGAACTGGTATGAATACCCCAGATAACTCCAGGCCTGAAACACACTTCAGGAAAGTCTGAGCCTTTACTGGGATAGCTGGAATATGTGAGAGAGAAATAGATTTCTTACTCTGAATCCTATTCTGTACCCCAATCTAAGAAGTTTGGACCGAATTGAACCAAACAACTTTAGAAAAACCTTAACCTGCCCCCTACCAGCTAAACTGGAATAAGGGCCACACCTTCAAGCGAATTTGGGGGCTGGGTTTGATCTCTTAAATGGCTCTAATTCATTCAATTTTGAAGAAAGCTTCCAATTAGAAACATATTACTTACTTGGGGAAGAATTAGGTTTCTGTTCCTTATTAAGAACAAAAACGGATATAAGCTTAAAATTTACCCTTAGAACTTAATCTTGAAGCAAAAAAAACTCCCTTCCCCACAGTAACAGTTGAAAGTATTGAATCCAACTGTGAACCAAATAATTTATTATCTTGGAAGGAAAGAAAATAGAAATCTGGATTTAGAAATCAAATCAGCATTCCAAGTTTTAAGCCACAAAGTTCTTCTAGCTAAAATAGCTAAAGACATAGATTTAACCTCAATTTTGATAATATCAAAAAATGGCATCACAAATGAAATTATTAGCATGTTGAATCAAGTTAACAATGCTAAACAAATCATAATCCAATACTTGTTGCGCTAAAGTTTCCAACCAAAAAAGATGAAACAGCTGCAACATCAGCCAAAGAAATTGCAGGCCTAAGAAAAGGACCTGAAAATAAATTAAGTTTCCTTAGATAAGATACAAGTTTCCCATCTGAAGGATCTTTAAAATAAATACTATTTTCCATAGGAATAGTAGTACGTTTAGCAAGAGTAGAGATAGCCCCATTAACTTTGGGGATCTTTTCCCAAAACTCCAAACTAACTGCTGGCAAAGGATACAATTTTAAAACCTTAATGAAGGAATAAAAGAAGTACCAGGCCTATTCCATTACCTAGTATTAGGAACTGGAAAAAACCTCTGAAGTAACCACAGGAGGTTAATAAACAGAATTTAAATGTTAGCTAGCCTTAAAATCAAGAGGACTAGTCTCCTCAATATCCAATATAATCAACACTTTTTCAACAAAGAACGAATGTACTCCATTTAAAAATAAAAAAGTAGATTTGTTAGTGTCAATATCTGATGAAGGATATTCTGAATCAGATAAATCCTCATCAGAGAAGGATAATTCAGTATTTTGTCGGTCATTTGAAAATTCATCAACAAAATGAGAAGTTTAAAAAAGACCTTTACATTTTATTAGAAGGCAGGATGGCAGACAAAACCTTCTGAATAGAATCATAAAAATATTCTTGTAAATTCCCAGGTATATCTTGTACATTAAATGTTAAAAGAATAGCAATAGACAATGCATTAATACTGATGGACATTTTCTCTGCATGTAAAAGTTTATCATGATAACTTATTACAAACCATAGCTAAAGATAAAAATTCATAACATTAAAATAAATTAACTTAGCTTTGGTAGGACTGATATCAGTCAGCAGGAATCCAACAGTGTTTTCAGATACAGGAACAGTTTTGAGATATCTTGCAAATGTAAGAGAAAAAACAAGATATAAAGCAAAATATCAATTTCCTTATATGACAGTTTCAGTAATGGGAAAAAATGCAAACAAAATAAGCCTCTGGAAACCAGAAGCAAAATGAAACAAAGACTTAAATAATGTCAAAAATCTGGCGCCAATTATGACGCCCACAACTGACAAAAAATTTTTGGGCGCCAAGAACATCTGCAACAAACACGAGCATCATAGATGACGCAACTACGTGAAAATTCTCTGTGCCAACTAAGACGCCGGAAATTATGAAATTACGTCAACAAACGTAATTCTCGCGCCAAAAAAGTCTCGCGCCAAGAATGACGCAATAAATTATAGCATTTTGCGCACCCGCGAGCCTAACAGCCCGCAATTTAGAAAAGAGAGTCAATTTGAAAATTTCAGGTAAGAAAAAATGTCCTTTTCTTTTCTTTTTTTTTCTTTTTTATGCATTTCCCAAAATGAAACGGGCAGTCTGCAAAAAGGAAATAGACTGATTAACCTGAATCATGGCAAATATAAGTACAAAACATATATTTAGAACTTTACATATAAAGTGCCAAACCATAGCTGAGAGTGTCTTAAATAAAAGAAAACATACTTACCAAAAGACACTCATCTACATAAAGTAGATAGCCAAACCAGTACTGAAACAAGAATCAGTAGAGGTAATGGTATATAAGAGTATATCGTCGATCTGAAAAGGGAGGTAGGAGATGAATCTCTACGACCGATAACAGAGAACCTATGAAATAGATCCCTGTTAGGATGACCATTGTATTCAATAGGTAATACTCCCTTCACATCCCTCTGTCATTCACTGCACTCTGAGAGGAACCGGGCTTCAGCATGCTGAGAAGCGCATATCAACGTAGAAATCTAGCACAAAAACTTACTTAACCACCTCCATAGGAGGCAAAGTTTGTAAAACTGAATTGTGGGTGTGGTGGGGAGTGTATTTATAGGCATTTTGAGGTTTGGGAAACTTTGCCCCACCTGGTAGGAATGTATATCCCATACGTCACTAGCTCATGGACTCTTGCCAATTACATGAAAGAAAGGGGGTACAAGGTTTGGCCCACAACCAATGCATATATTATATATATTTATTTAGCAACAATTGACAACCTTTATCATCTATCAGTTATCTGCAAAAGGACATAGGAAAGAGAAGCTTATTGCATAAGTATAGCATATATCTCACATTATGTCCTAAAAGTAAGGTTTCCAGCTTAATGGATAAACAGGGCAATATCAGTCCTATTCAAACTTTATTTTGGTGTTTAACCTTCAGGATATAGCCTTATTCAGCAAAATTGTCCTTTAAAATAAGGTTTCCAAATTAATGGATAAACTGGGCAACATCAGTCCTATTCAGACTTTATCTTTGTGTTTAACCTTTAGGATATAAATTCAATTTTCAAGCCAACATCATATGAAGAGCAACAGCCTTTGAGGCTGTATTTGTAATCCACGGTATAGGGGTAATTATTATTGCGGTTTACAGCTTCATATGCAAACATTCATACAGGTTTCCACATACTCACACCTAGTTCTAGGTAGTCCATCACGCCCTCTGAGTTCCAAAAAAGTACAGGTAAGTCTTTGTATATCACCACTTCACAGAAGATATTTAAAGTGACATTAGCGGCAAGTAGCCATTTTACCTGTTTTGAAGTTAACTCAAATGTAAAGCTGTTTCACCTGTTACTAGATGGTCATTCATATATATTGACCCGTCACAGGTTTTCCGCTCCGTTACATGTAGTCACCTTTTCAGCTTCAACAGCCTGTTCGTTTTAGACATCCCGATAATTCTTAGAGATATTAAGAGGCTCTTTGGGCAATATAGGAGGTGTGCAATGCACTAAAGTCCTGCAGACAACTGTAGATATCAGCGGTGTGTAGTTCACTACACCGCTGAGTAAAACAACTATGCACGTTTCATCCGTTCAACATACGGGCTTCTTCCGGCTTGATAACTATTGGAGGTTCCCCTCCATTGTTTTAAACAGTTAGCTCCGTCTTAACTTGTTATTCGATTGCCCGGTGAAATAATACATTCATCATAACATTGTTGCCAATTGTTTACATAGTACAATATTTCAATTTTCAAGCAGTCATATTATATACAATTAACACAGCTTAGAAAAACAAACCACCTATGTTGTATAAACTGAAATGATCAATTTGATCAGATTACATAAACTTATTTAATTTTGTTTATTCATTCCAATACAGGCTTAAAAAGACAAAACATGAAATCTTATATAATGAGATTGCTTATATTTGTATAGTTATCTTTGCCATTATATCTTGTAAGCAACATATTTCAGTATTCATTTTTATATATATTAATTAATTTCAATACGAATTCTCTGAATATATACTGTATATCTTAAATCCATATGTGTTCACAGGAAAGAACCAAAATGTATCTCTTCATTCATACCTAAAGGTTTTAAGCTCTTCATGTTGAAGATCCATTTGCTTTTTTTACATAACAAAATTTGGTCTAAATTACCCCCTCTGCTTTTAATGTCGACTAGCTCCAGACCCATATATCGCAAAATATTTTTGTTGCTATTATGGAACTCCATTAAGTGTCTTGCTACACTACTATTCTTAATGCAATTATTTTTAATGTCACGTTTATGTTCTTTTATCCTTTCCTTGAGTTCCCTATACGTTTTCCCAATATAGAACATTGGGCAATTACAGGACACCATATAAACAACACCTTCACTTTTACAGGTAATATGGCCTTTGATTCTATGTAAAGTTCCCAAATTATCATAACATCTATTCCCTGTTAACATATTCGTGCAGACTGAACAGTGTGTACATTTAAAGTTTCCATCTTTATGTTTTTTTGCCATGAGACAGTTTCCACTAGTTGATCTAAAATGACTATGGACTAGCATGTCCTTGGAGTCATTAATGGGGTATTGCCTGCAAATTTGGGAATGGTCTGATCAACCAATAAAATATGCCAATGCTTATGTAAAATTGCGTGAATATCACGCCATCTGTTATTATAAGTGCTTATAAATCTTGTATAAGAATCATTTCCTATCTTATCTTTATTGCTGTACAGTAATAATTCTGTTTTTCAATTTTGATTTGTCAAAAGCATTTTTTACACTTTTTTGAGAGTATCCTCTCTTTTTAAATCTTTGTTTTAAATATTTTACTTCTAATTTGAATTGATTGAAATCTGTGCAGTTACGTCTATGTCTTAAATATTGACCATATGGAATGTTTTCTATCAGTTTTCTGGGGTGATGACTATCAAAGGAAAGTAAGACATTTCCTGCAGTGTCCTTTCTGTGGGTAGCAGTTTTTAGTTCATTATCTGAGTTTAAAATTCTTAAATAAAGAAATGTTATTTCTTCCCAACTATATGTGTATGTAAAATTGAGGTTCAAATTGTTTTGATTACATTTTTCCATAAATTCAATGAGGTCCATCTCAGTGCCCTCCCATAGGAGGAGCACGTCATCAATGAATCTTATCTACAGTATAATTGACATATATTTTTCTTCACAATTCAATATATAGTCATGTCCCCACTTTCCCATATATATGAATGACCATCTAGTAACAGGTGAAACAGCTTTACATTTGAGCTAACTTCAAAATGGGTAAAAATGACTACTTGCCGCTAATGTCGCTTTAAATACCCTCTGTGAAGTGGGGAGATACAAAGACTTACCTGTACTTTTTGGAAGTCAGAGGGCGTGATGGACTGCCTAGAACTAGGCGTTAGTATGTGGAAACCTGTATGAATGTTTGCATATGAAACTGTAAACTGCAATAATAATTACACCTATACCGTGAATTACAAATACAGCCTCAAATGCTGTTGTTCTTCTTATGATGTTGGCTTGAAAATTGAATTTATATCCTAAAGGTTAAACACAAAGATAAAGTCTGAATAGGACTGATGTTGCCCAGTTTATCCATTAAGTTGGAAACCTTATTTTAAAGGACAATTTTGCTGAATAAGGCTATATCCTGAAGGTTAAACACCAAGATAAAGTTTGAATAGGACTGATATTACTGCTATATGCTATAGTTATGCAATAAGCTTCTCTTTTCTATGTCCTTTTGCAGATAACTGATAGATGATAAATGTTGTCAATTGTTGCTAAATAAATATATATTATATATGCATTGGTTGTGGGCCAAACCTTGAATCCCCTTTCTCATCTTTTATTCTAATATGGGGAAATATTTATGATGGAGTTATAGTCTTGTGCTGGACAATAGTGGTCTCCTTTTTTTCTTCTACTATTAATATATATATATATATATATATATATATATTTATTTCCAAAGATATGGAGAGTCCACAACGTCATCAATTACTAGTGGGATTATCACTCCTGGCCAGCAGGAGGAGGCAAAGAGCACCACAGCAAAGCTGTTAAGTGTCACTCCCCTACCCATAATCCCCAGCCATTCTCTTTGCCACTGTTAAATGGAGGAGGTGAAGTTTTGGTGTCTGAAGAAAATTGGAATTTCTTTCGCTACAAGCAAGATTTTTTTGGGTCTAGCAGTAGTCCACGTTAATCTCTTCAGTAGGGTAGTGGTGGCTTTAAAACAGTTAGGAACTTTTGAGGTGGGCCTTGCTGCGTTTTCCTAACATATTTGCTGCCCTAGTATAGAAAGCCAGAGTAGGTTTACTCTGTTCTTTCTTTTTCCACAGGTCTCTGTAAGGAGTTGCATCTTTTCACACTGTGTGAGCTGTCTACCTGCTGGACAGCTGAAAGTTCTGTTTGTCTTCTAGGTTGGGAGATTGGCACTGAAGGGTTAATAGAAGGCCCTCTGCAGTATTTCCTGGGACTAAATCGGGTGCAGGTACTTGTGTGTATGTGATAGATACAAAGGGTTAATCACCTTTATTGATGGAAGGGGTTAACTTGAGGCTCCTGTGTTTTTGTGTGACAAAACGCTACAGTACTTATTATGTGTGAGAGAGCTCCTAAGAGTACTCAGTGTCTATTTCTATGCATTGCATTTTGGATAAAAAAATGCAAGAGATGCAGAGTTTATTGCCTGAGAGCTGAAAAAACGCTACAGAGCAGTTTTATCCAACGGTCAGAGCCTAGAAATATTTTCACTGACAGTGTTAGTTTTTTCTTTTTTCAATCGGATAGAGTGCCCGCTTTTCATAACGGCGCAGTTTCGCTCAGCGGTTCTGTGACCGCCTCTTCTGCTCTGTGTAACAGCACGGAGCGGTGTCGGAATGGCTACAGCTTACCTAGTGAGCAGACTCTAGTGATTATATACTGTTTGGAAGACAGATGTAGTGGTGTAATTTATTTTCTGTGAAAAACGCTACTACAGGAAAATTGAAGTTAACATTTTTCGTTTCTCTTTAGGTTTATTCAGAGTCTTAAAGTGACAGTACAGGTCACCCTTATTGTTGAAATAATTATTTTTAATCAGGAAACTAGACTCTGTTCCTTTGGTCAATTGTTTAATCTGTCTAGAGGCCCAGATTGTGCTATGAGATTTTGTACCTCATGTTTAAATAAGACGTTAGAATGTAAAGAAAATATTTTTTATTTCAAATAAGCCTAATGTCTCTCAGGATGATGCTGTTCAGGCAATGCCACAGCTTTCTCCTCAAATGTCCCAAACCTCTATGGCGTCACATACAGTGCCCTGCAGTTCCTCTCAGCCTCCTGGAGGAGCTCATTTGCCTGCAGAAATTGCTCCCGATGTATCTTCTGTGGTATCTGTGGCATTATCTGTCTTTTCCTATGCTTAAGGGAAAAACGCAAGAGGAAAATGAGAGATTCAGATAGTAAGGTTTCTTGCTCTCCCTCATAAGCCTCATGAGGAGGATACATCGGTAGCCTCTGAGGGTGAAATCTCAGATTCGGACAGTATAATTTCTTCATCTGATGCTGAAGTTGTGTCCTTATTTAAGCTTGAACACCTTTGTGTATTGTTAAAGGAGGTTAGGACTACTTTGGACGACTCTGATACTCCAACTTTAAGAAGTCTACTAGGCTTAATATCTACTATGATGTGCCTTCCACTGTGGAAGTGTTTCATGTCCCAGACCGTGCAACGGAGATTATTTAATAGGAATGGGAAAATCCAGGGATACCTTTTTCCCCGTCTCCTGTCTTTTAAAAAGATGTTTCCTGTTGCTGACTCCATTACAGACTCTTGGCGCACGGTGCCTAAAGTAGAAGGGGCTATTTCTACTCTGGCTAAGAGAACTATGATCCCTGTAGAGGATAGCTGCTCTTTTAAGGATCCCATGGACAAAAAGCTGGAGGCTTATTTGAAGAAGATGTATGTTCATCAAGGTCTTCCATGGCAACCTGCAGGTTGTATTGCCACTGTGTCAAGTGCAGCATCTTATTGGTGCAACGTCTTGTCTGATTCAATTTTGGTAGAGACTCCTTTGGAGGAGATCCAAGACAGGATTAAAGGGACACTGAAGCCAATTTATTTCTTTCGCGATTCAGATAGAGCATGCAATTTTAAGCAACTTTCTAATTTACTCCTATTATCAATTTTTCTTCGTTCTCTTGCTATCTTTATTTGAAAAAGAAGGCATCTAAGCTAAGGAGCCAGCCAATTTTTGGTTCAGAACGCTGGACAGCAATTGTTTATTGGTGAGTGAATTTATCCAACAATCAGCAAGAACAACCCAGGTTGTTCACCAAAAATGGGACGGCATCTAAACTTACATTCTTGCTTTTCAAATAAAGATACCAAGAGAATGAAGAAAATTTGATAATAGGAGTAAATTAGAAAGTTGCTTAAAATTGCATGCTCTATCTGAATCACAAAAGAAAAAAATTAGGTTCAGTGTGGCTCTCAAGCTAGCTGATTCCTTTTTTATGCTACTATGCAGGTTATTAGACTGGGAGACAAGTTATCTGGCTTCACTGTCTTAGCCCGCAGGGCGTTGTGACTAAAATCTTGGTCAGCCGATGTTATCTCTAAGTCCAAGCTTCTGGAACTTCCTTACAAGGGTAAGACCTTGTTTGGACCGGGTCTGGCAGAAATTGTTTCTGACTTTACGGGTGGAAAAGGTTCTTTTCTATATCAAGATAAGAAGAACAGACCTAAAGGATGTCAGTCATTTTCGTTCCTTTTGTAACTTCAAAGGAAGATCTTCCTCTTCCAAGCAGAAACAGTCCAAGTCTTCTTGGAAGCCCAATCAGTCTTGGAACTAGGGGAAGCAATCAAAGAAACCCGCAGCTGAGTCTAAGTCAGCATGAAGGGTTTGCCCTGATCCGGGATCGGATCTAATAAGGGGGCAGTCTTTCTCTGTTTTAGCAATCATGGATTTGAGATGTCCAAGATCCGTGGGCTGTGGACATAGTATCTCAGGGTTACTAGATAGAATTCAAATCTTTTTCTCCCAAAGGCAGATTCCTCCTCTCAAGATTATCTGCATTCCAGATAAAGATAGAGGGGTTCTTAAAATGTGTTCAGGACCTTTCCTCACTGGGATTGATAGTTCCAGTAAGGGGACAGGACCTAGAATTCTATTCAAATCTGTTCGTGGTTCCCCCCCCCCACACCAAAAAAAGGGAACTTTTTGACCTATTCTAAAGTGTCTAAACAAGTTTCTCTGTACCGTCCTTCAATATGGAAACCGTTGCATTCTTCCCTTGGTCCAAGAGGGTCAGTTCATGACAACCATAGACCTGAAGGATGTGTATCTTCTTGTTCCCATCCACAGGGATCTTCACAAGTTCCTGAGATTCGCCTTTCTAGACAAACACGTTCAGTTTGCGACAGGTCTCAGGGAATTGCAGTGGCGCCCTACCTGGACGACATATCGGTTCAAGCACCATCTTTTCAACAAATAAACTCTCATACAGAGATCTTGTTGTCTTTTCTACGTTCCCATGGATGGAAGGTGAATCTGGAAAAGAGTTCCCCTATTCCAGCTACAAGGGTGTTTTTCTGAAGGGCCATTATTGATTCCCTATCTATGAGAATTTTTCTGACAGAAGTCAGAAAATCCAAAACTCTTTCCTCCTTGCTTCTCTCTGCAGTCTACTGTTCGGCCATCAGTGGCTCAATGTATGGAGGTAATTGGTCTGATGGTTGTTTCCATGGACATCATTCCCTTTGCTCAATTCCATTTGAGAGCTCTGCAGTTATGCATGCTCAGACAATGGAACGGGGACCGTTCAGATTTATTTCAGAGGATAGATCTAGATCAGTCAATGAGAGACTCTCTTCTGTGATGTCTTTCTCAGGAGCATCTGTCTCGGGGCTCATGCTTCCGGAAACCTTCCTGGGTGATTATAACCTCGGATGCCAGCCTGCCAGGCTGGGGAGCAGTCTGGGACTCGTTAAGGCGCAGGGACTATGGACTCAGCAGGAGTCTGCTCTCCCCATAAATATCTTGGAGTTGAGAGTGATTTACAATGCTCTGATGGCTTGGCCTCAGGTTCCAGTCGGACAATATCCCCTCAGTGACTTACATCAACCACCTGGGAGGAACTCAGAGTTCCTTAGCCATGAAGGAGGTGGCTCAGATTGTTTAGTAGGTGGAAGCTCACAATTCCTGTCTTTCTGCCATCCACATTCCAGGTGTGGACAACTGGTAAGCGGATTTCCTGAGCAGACAGACATTTCATCTCGAGGAATGGGTACTCCATCCGAAGGTATTCTCCAGGTTAACCTTCAAATGGGGGATGCCGGAGTTGGATCTGATGGTGTCTCGGCAGAACGCTAAGCTTCCAAGGTATGGTTCAAGGTTGAGAGATCTGCAGGCCAACCTGATAGATGTTCTGGCGGTTCCTTGGGTCTTCAGTCTGGCAAATTGGGTTCCTCCGTTTGCTCCCCTTCCACAAGTCATTGCTCATATCAAACAGGAGAGAGCATTGGTAATCCTAATACCTTGGAGGCTGCCTCTGAGTAATGACCTTCTAACTCAGGGTCCATTCCTTCATCCAAATCTCATTTCTCTGAAGCTGACTGCTTGGAGATTGAACGCTTAGTTCTGTCTAAGTGTGTTTTTTCTGAGTCGGTCATTGAGACCATGATTCAAACTCACAAGCCTGTTACTAGAAAGTTTTTCCTTAAGGTATGGTGTAAATACCTTTATTGGTGTGAATCCAAGGGCTACTCTTGGAGTAGGGTTAAGATTCCTAGGATTTTGTCTTTTCTCCAGGTCTGAAGAAAAGATCGTCAGCCAGTTCTCTGAAGGTTCAGATTTCTGCATTATCTATTTTGTTGTATAAATGTCTGGAGGATTTGCCAGATGCTCAATCCTTTTGTCAGGCCCTGGTCAGAATCTGGCCTGTTTTTAAGTCTGTTGCTCCTCCTTGGAGCCTTAAAGGGACATGAAACCCAATTTTTTCTTTCATGATTCAGATAGAGAATACAATTTTAAACAACTTTCTAATTTACTTCTATTATCTAATTTGTTTCATTCCCTTGGTATCATTTGTTGAAGGAGCAGCAATGCACTAATGGTTTCTAACTGAACTCATGGGTGAGCCAATCACAATCTATATATATATATATATATATATATATATATATGCAGCCACCAATCAACAGCTAGAACCTAGGTTCTCTGCTGCTCATGAGCTTGCCTAGATAAACCTTTCAGCAAAGGATAACAAGAGAAGGAATCAAATTAAATAATAGAAGTAAATTGGAAAGTTGTTTAAAATTGTATTCTCTGGAGTTCTGGGGGAGGAGCGTAGGTGTGTGGTCACCTGCAACACCTGCTCTGTTTTTCCTTCTCCAAGCTATTGGCGAGCTGTCTTTCGCCTAAAAACCCTAAGACCAGGGTGGCCTGGCCAATCCAAAATTCAGCGGACCTGGAACTCTCTGAAGTGCCATAATAAAGCACTTAGCTGCGAGATGCAGCACTGGTAAAGAACTGTTGCCATCCAACTGAATTTTTATTTCTTTTTACCTCTACAAACAGCCCTAGCATCAAACATGATAACAGAGGCGGGAAAAAAGAAAACATAGCAAACATTACTCTCTCACATTGCAGGCTGTGGTGTTTCGTCCTACCTTTGAGCCTGATGTGGAAGGGGTAAGCCCCCCTTCATTTCTCTGGCAAAGTCCAGCCAAGGGACGGGGAAAACGTCTACCTGCTTCCTCTTACCTGCGCGCTAGACGGGACTGTGCTGAAGGCTTTGCAAGTGGGAAGGGAGTGCTCTGTGCACTCTTTCTTCGTCTAGCACCGACATTGCAGGGAAAATTCTGCGAGAGAGGGAGAAGATTGCACGCTGCACAGTTCCTGGTTTCCTTGCCTCCCCCCACCGATGCTGCGAGAGGGTAGTGGGACCAACTAAAGTGTGTGCATCCCTTCCTTGACGTGCCCCGGTGTTCTTGTGTTGGCCCTACATATCAGTGTGACCCGCTAGCGCTCCTGGAGCGGCATCTACATACCTTGCTGGGTCTCCTGTTCTCCCCTCCCACCAGTGCTGCGTGAGGGGAGTGAACGGATCTCGCTTTTCCGGCTGCCATCTTGGTTCCAGGCTGCTGTTGTGTTACCGGGGTTCCTGCCGGTGGTCTTGGGTCCTGTTGCTTCGGGGCCCGGACTATGTGATTACTGCTGTCGCCTATCTAATTGGCTGTGGGACTTTGCTGCTGAAGCTCTTACTGGAGACACGCCTTCAGCTTAAATTGCAACATTCGAGCCTGGACACGGTATCCTATGAAACTTCACCTCTGCAGACCTGCTTGCTTTTTTTTCCCTTTTTTCTTTTTTGGTATCCTCCTACTGCCTGTCTCTCTCCCAGCTGCCGTCTTAGCCCTGTAAAAGTCTGGTCGGCTACTCCTCCCCTTTCTCAATCAAGGCTGAATCTGTTAAAAATATAAACTGGTTGTTAACTTAGAGAATTTCCATTGTGCTAATTTGTTGAATTGAACTGGACTTTTCACACTAAAAGAACTAACGGAGAGAGGGGGGGGGGAATGGTACAGAGAACCTGAAGGAGTGAGAGCGTTGAGGGGTGCAAGGAGAAAATTTCCTCATTATTATATTGTGCTTCTTGTTATCATCCTTCTTACTTTTTTCTGTATGTATGTAATATAGAAAAGCATTTAGCTATCTAAATACTCCTCTGCTGGAAAATCTTGCTTGGAAAACGAACTCCTAGGATTGTTTCTTAGATAATAATGAATATTTATCTTAAAAGTGTTGTTAGGCATTTATACTAGATAATTGTTTTTTTTTTCCTTAGCTGCAATACTGGGTCTCCCCCACCCTCTATATTACCGTTAATTTCTATGGGTACACCCTCACTAGAGGCAGCTGGAGGGAGGGAGAGGGGGGAAAAGGGAGAAAAATATCTTCTTGGTATGCAGTATCACAAAGTAGAATGTAATTTATAGAATGTATTTTATTTTCTTCCTCTTTTAGGAGACTTGTTAAAATCAAATACTGTTTCAATGTTCATTTTTGATACAATTCATCAGAAACTAAATCCCTTTTACTATCACTCCCTTCTTGGCAGGGCTCTGTTTCATACCTCAATTAATATTTTTTTTAATAAAAGGGAGGAAGGAGAGAGAAAAGAAAAAAATACTCATCCTGTATTTTTCTCTTAAAAACAATTGCTGGTTCCTGGGGAACTATTATGCATTGTTACTTGGCTGGAGATTTAAGGGAAGAGGGGAGGGGGAAATAGGAAAAAGAAAAGGATTACTTTTTTTCTGTAATATTGATTCTACTGGCTTCATAGTTTTATCGCTTCTATAAGAGGCAGATTTCATAATTTAATTTGATTAAAATCCTGTAAACAGAGTTCCCTCATAGGACTCAACAGCATTCCCCTAATCGGGTATAACTTCCTCAGCAGTTTCTTAAATTGCTCTGCCTTTATACCGCCTGTCTTTTGCCCACCTCCACAACAGTTTTCTTTAATTATTCACTCTTGGTTGCATGATAAATTTTCAATCCACGTCCAAACACTTTTTCACACCCATCACTTTTCACTAATCACTTTCTTTTCCACATCGCACTCCAAGGGGTTATCCTCCCCTTCCTAAATCACTTTGTCCCCCTAGTGTGGGGTTTTCTTCTCTGCACTCTCTCCTTTATTTTTTTCCTCGTCTCTTCACCCCCCCTCCCCCCCCGATCAATAGTTTTCGCACACTCATCACTTTCAGATCACGAGTATATGGGCAAATTTTTGCACTCGCATTCCAAAACACCACCCTCTGCTATGGCGGCTAGGCAAAGAGACAAGCGGAACAAAAATATCTCAGACTCTCCTGCTGAGGCGCAGACAGCAATTAGTAACCTTTAAACATCAATGGAACCGAGTGATATTCAATCCTTAGTTCTTCAGATATCGGAAGCCCTCTCACCCAAATTTGAAATCTTGAAAAATGAGATTAAGTTAGATATAGCACATTTGGTAACAGAAGTTAAACAATTTGCAGGGAGGCTTGCAGAAGCTGAGCAAAGGATATCTGATTTGGAAGATATTACTATAGAACATAATACTAAACTTGAAGCCTCTACCACTACTCTCCTTAAGTTACAGAACAAAATCGAAGACCTAGAGAACCGCACACGTAGGAACAACCGTAGAATAATTGGGGTCCCTGAAGAGAAACAATATGATGACTTATATAAATTACTTACAACTACAATCCCTCAGCTTCTAAAGTTCCCTGAGGCTCTTCCTAAAACATCTATAGAAAGAGTACACAGAATTGGTTCAACTTCTTTTACTAAAACTAATACGAGGCCGAGACCAGTTATAGCTAAATTCCTAAATTATCAAGACAAAGCTATTTTTTTACAATCTTTCCGTAAATACCAACCCATATTTCTTGGGGAAACTAAAATTCTCTTATTCCAAGATTATTTAATAGAAACGGCCACTAAAAAAAGAGAAATTGCCCCAATCTGTACAAAATTTATTCAGAAGGGAGCACAAGCCACTATATTACACCCAGCCAGACTTAAAGTACATTTAGACAATCATACACACTTCTTTGACACAGTTGTAGAAGCAAGAAGCTTCTACACTGAGAAGTTTGCTTCTGACTGAGCATGGGACCAGATGTTAAAAAAGCTGTAAATGGATTATTGTTCTTTAAAATATATGTTTTACCCCCTCCCCTCTTTTTTTTTTCTTTTTGTTCTTTTCTCTTTTCCCCTTACTTTTTCCCTTTTCTCTTCTTCTTTTTCTCTCTCTCATAAATGGCCATGTTGACCAGAATTAAAATCCCTTCCTGGAAAATAGGAGGCCTTACGTCTCCTATCAAAAGGAAAGCAATACTATCACATTTAAGGAAAATTAACACTTCCATTGCCTTCCTCCAAGAAACACATTTGAAAGCTGAAGAGACTCTCAAGCTCAAATCTTCCTGGGTTAGAGAAGACTTTTTCTCCCCTAGTACAAAAAGGAAGGTGGGAGTGGCTATTCTTATTGGAAAAAATATTATCAGGTCTTGCAGGTAGAACCTGACCCTGAGGGGAGATTTATTCTTGTAAAAATTAAAATTGATAATATATTATATACGTTTTGTAATGTCTATGCTCCTAACGTTTTTAACTCACCCTTCTGGGGAATTTTACAAGCCAGGCTCATGACATGTGCAGAGGGTTATTTAATTATGGGCGGGGACTTTAACATGGCCCCTAAATACCTCTTAGACAGACTTAGACAGGATCCTGTTCCCAAAAAAAACTAAAAGGGATAAATTAGAGTCAAAACTTTTTTCCAGATTGTCTGCAGACTTGAAAGTTCGCGATATCTGGAGATTGCAAAATCCTGACTGTCGCGACTATACTTGCCTTTCAAAAGCGCATAAAACGCTTTCCAGGATAGATCTATTCCTACTTGACGAAAGGTTATGTAAATTACAGGTTCATGCTCAAATTTTACCTATTCTTATCTCTGATCATGCCCCTATTTGTTTTTCAGCCTCAGGATTATACACGAACCTTCAGGCGATTCTCATTTCCTACATTCCTTTCTACAGATCCTAAATTTAAAAATTGGCTAGAAGTCAAAATTAAGGAGTATGCTCGATTTAACCAGGAATATATTCCCCGCCCCATACTATTTTGGGAAACTGCTAAAGCAGTCTTAAGGGGCGAAATAATAGCTTAAAGTGTGAGGAGAACAAAAAAACTTAAGCACAGGGAGGGGGAATTAGTGCGAGCTGTCTCAAATGCATTTAATTCTCATTTAATTCAGAAAACATTGCGGAGCTGGGCTAGGTATACTTCAGCGCTACGCGATAGGGACTCTTTTTACTCTATAAAGCAGCACAAAAGGACATCAAGGTTCAAGCAAAAATGCATCGTTATGGAA
The DNA here is from genome assembly GCF_027579735.1 of Bombina bombina. Taxonomy (NCBI): domain Eukaryota; kingdom Metazoa; phylum Chordata; class Amphibia; order Anura; family Bombinatoridae; genus Bombina; species Bombina bombina. The sequence goes on along the minus strand of NC_069509.1, from coordinate 129,595,376 downwards.
ATAAGACCGGGAAGTTGCTAGCAAAACTCCTCAAAAATGAGAGAGGTTCCCAATTGATAGATCGTATACAGGATGAAGGTCAAATCTTTAAAACCCCCGAAGAACTTCTAAAAGTTTTTTCTAAATATTATGCTGATTTATACTCACTGCGAACTTCAAATACGCACGAACGTGAGGAATTCTGGGGTAAAATGTAATCTCCTTTGTCAGAATCCAAGGCCCTAGAAGATCTTTACGCTCCCATAACTGAGACAGAAGTCTCTAAATCAATCCAAATATTACCTTACAACAAAGCGCCAGGCCCAGATGCCCTTCCTAATGAATTCTATAAAATATTACATCCTTCTATCATGCCATACTTAGCTCCCTTTTCAATTTTATATATATATAGAGGGAAAAGAACCAACAGTTAACTTCGCCGCTTCATATACCTCTTTAATATTAAAACAAGGGAAAGACCCAACAAGAAAAGAATCGTACAGGCCTATAGCTCTACTCAACACAGATTACAAACTTTTAACTTCTATATTAGCACGAAGGCTCCAAAGTATACTTAATCCTATTATTCATGTAGATCAAGCAGGCTTTTTGAAGAATAGAAATTCTGCCGCTAAGATACGGGAATTTCTTCTTGTCATAGATTACTTTAAAACAGCGGGGGTTCAGGCTTCAGCGGGGTGAGAGAACACCCTTGATAAGGCAATAATATCCATAGATGCTGAAAAAGTCTTTGACTCAGTCCATTATGATCATCTTCTTTTTACCTTGTACAAGTTCGGCATATGGGAAAATTTTATTAAATTTATCAGTAATTTATATCATAAAGCATCTACGAAATTATTGGTGAATGGGCAGCAGTCACAGGATATAGAACTACAGCGAGGCACCAGACAGGGATGTCCTCTCCCCGCTTTTATTTGACATCTCCATAGAACCGTTAGCCTTAATGGTTCGCCAGCAACTAGATGGAATTAAAATAGGTAGGAAGGAGATGAAGATTGCCCTCTATGCGGACGATGTTCTCATCTATATGGCCAACACGAAAATAAATATACCCAGACTTCTCTCTATAATAGAACAATTCGGGTCATTCTCGGGATACAAAGTCAATAACACAAAATCTGAACTATTTTGGATTAAGCAGACAGAGACGACTCGTTAGTGAACATGCCTTTCTCTATAGTCCAGAAATCCTTCTGTTACTTGGGTATTAACATCTCATCCAGTCCAGATACCTGGTATTCTCTTAATATTACAACAACTTTAAATAGGATTAAAGACACCCTTAAAAGCTGGTAAAATCTGCCTCTCTCTCTCAGGGCGAATAGCTGCTTATAAAATGATGATCTTACCTAAACTACTTTATATCTTACAAAACATACCTTTGTTTCTTAAATGGAAGGATATTGATCATTTTAACTCTATCTTGAGAATATTTATTTGGCAGAGTAGAAGACCCAGGATATCTCTTTTAAAAATGTTGTTTCCCCTGAAACAGGGTGGACTAGCTTTACCTGATATCCGGGTTTATAATCAAGTTTTTTTGGTACGTACGGTTATTGATTAGTTACTTACACAGAATTATGTAACAAATATTGATCTTGAAAAAAAAATATAACATACCCTTTATATCCAGGCGCACTCATACATTGCCAGACTAACATGATTCCTCTCGAAATAAAGAAACTGAAATCGATATATAATCCAATTCTTGCTTGGAAGAAGATTTGTACTTCATTGGCCTCCGAATATTGTGTTTCTAGGTTTATTCCATTTCTGGGTAATCCCCAGTTCCAAACTGGATTACAGACGACAACATATCTAGATTGGAAGATGGTAGGTATTTCCAATATTTATCAGATACTAGACTTCGATAGAAAATGTATTAAATCATTTGACTCTCTTAGATTAGAGTTTAATTTACCGCATAAGAATTTTTTTGCATATCTCCAGGCGAGACACTATGCCCTCAAACTCACGCATGATTATGGTTGGAACTGGTCCCTAGGGAGTGTCGGGAATTGGCTTGCTGTAGCTAAAACTGGATACATGTCAATTACTCCGGGATACTCCATCCTGATGTCTGTTAAGGGCATAAACAATCTTGAAAAGATTCAAACCAAGTGGGCCGTAGTGCTAAAGCAAACTGTAGATCCTCAGTTACCTTATTTTTCAATTCAAGAGACTGCTCACGTAACTCTCTCCTCCTCATGGAGGGAATCCCATTTGAAATTACTTTATATGTCATATTTCACCCCAGAAAAAGGGTCTAAATGTCGAAATAGTAGTTTCACTGTTTGCCCAAAATGTTCCTTTCCATCGGCAGACCTTCTGCATATGTTATGGGCCTGTCCTAAAGTCAGAAATTTCTGGCTGAAACTTCAATTTTGGTTGATTAAAATATTGGATATTACCTATGTGACCGTTTTGCCAATAATTATAGTTTTTCTTCTCCATAATATAGAGAACAAGGATGGTAATACTAAAATCATTAATATGTCTATATTAGCCGCTAGATACCTCATTTTTAAAAAATGGAAATCGAGAACAATACCTAGCATTACAGAAATTAAGAACTGTTTAAAGAAACAATATATTTTTGAACAAGTGGACACCAACCCAGATAACAAGCAGGATGTTAGGAGATTCTTTGCCAAATGGTCACCATTTATTAAAGCTCTCCCACCCAGTGAAATGAATTGTTTGATATATCCTTTTAGGAATTCAGAATTGATTGCGCTTGGGTTATGGTAATATATGCCCCCCCCCTATATTAATTAATTCTTAGTCCCTCCCTTCTCCTTCTATTCTTCTTCCCTCTTTTACTTTTTACTTTTTTCTTTTCCCTTCCCCTCCCCTTTTTTTGTTTTTTTTTGTTGGATGTCTGTTCTAAATAGGGAATAAATATGGAAAAACCCCAATTCAGATACAGAAGAACTTTATCCTATGGTGGCAATAAAAGGGACGGGACAGTATTTTTCTTTCTGTTATAAAGAGAAGATGGGAAAGGGGAAGGAAGAGAAAATCTTTTTTTTTCTTTCTTGTGTTTGTTTTTTTTTCACTAGTTATTTCGGCCTGTTGTACTCTGTGTTTGTATAAATATTTCTGTGTAATCCTGTTCATTGATCTAAAGGAAAATGTATTCTGAATTGGTTCTAAATAAATATATATTAAAAAAAAATTGTATTCTCTGTCTGAATCATGAAATAAAAAATTTGGGTTTCATGTCCCTTTAACCTTGTTCTTAAGGTTTTGCAACAGGCTCCGTTTGAGAATCTGCATTTCATAGATATTAAGTTGTTATCTTCGAAGGTTCTGTTTTTTATTGCTATTTCTTCTGTTTGAAGAGTCTCGGAACTCTCTGCATTGCAGTGTGATTCGCCTTACCTTATTTTTCATGCTGATGAGGCGGTTCTTCGTATTAAGTTGGGTTTTCTTCCTAAAGTGGTTTCAGATATATATAATCCTTCTTCTCATAAGGAACGTTTGTTGCACAACTTGGATGGTGTGCATGCTCTAAAATTCTACCTACAGGCGACTAGGAATTTTCGCTAGTCCTCTGTCCTGTTTGTTTGTTTTTCTGGAAAGCGTAAAGGTCAGAAAGCTACTGCTACTTCTTTTTTTCTATGGTTGAGAAGTATAATTCATTTTGCTTATGAGACTGCTGGTCAGCAGCCTCCTGAGAGAATTACGGCTCCTTCCACGAGGGCTGTCTCCTCTTCTTGGGCTTTCAAAAAGAAAGCTTCTGTGAAACAGATTTGCAAGGCTGCAACTTGGTCCTCTTTGCATACTTTTTCCAAATTTTCCAAATTTGATTCTTTTGCCTCGGCTGAGGCTTCTTTTGGGAGAAAGGTTCTTCAATCGGTGGTGCCTTCTGTTTAGGTCTGCCTGTCTTGTTATCCCTCCCTAGTTATCTGTGTCCTCTAGCTTGGATATTGGTTTCCACTAGTAATTGATGATGTCGTGGACTCTCCATATCTTAGGAAAGAAAACAAAATTTATGCTTACCTGATTAAATGTCTTTCTTTCCGGATATGGAGAGCCCACGACCCCACCCTTAAATTGAAGACAGTTATTTTTTTACTAAACCTCAGGCACCTCTACACCTTTGTGTTTTTCCATTTTCCTTCGGTCAAATGACTGGGGATTATGGGTAGGGGAGTGACACTTAACAGCTTTGCTGTGGTGCTTTGTCACCTCCTGCTGGCCAGAAGTGATATTCCCACTCGTAATTGATGACGTTGTGGTCTCTCCATATCCAGAAAGAAAGAAATTTATCAGGTAAGCATATATTTTGATATATATATATATATATATATATATATAAAAATTATAATTATTATTATACTTTATTTATGAAGCGCCATCATATTCCGCAGCGCTGTCCATGGATACAGTTCCTTTAAATAAAACAATAATATAAAACTTCTAAGACACAGGACAAAATTTACAAACACATACAGGAGGAATTGAGGGCCCTATTCTCGTGGAAACTTACAATCTAGAAGGCTAGGGGGTTGAGAAACAGAGGAGGGAAATGTTGTTAGGTAAGAGAAATATTATTGAGTTGGGTGGTAGGCTTCTCTGAACAGAAAAGTTTTCAGACAGCATTTAAAGGAAGAAAGATTAGGGCAAAGCCTGACAGAATGAGGGAGAGTGTTCCAGAGGGTAGGTACTGCACGACAGAAGTCCTGCAGTCTAGCATTAGAGGAGGTGATAGTCGCAGATGCAAGGAGCAGGTCATTGTTGTATCTTAGTGGGTGGGCTGGAGTATACTTGTTGATTAGAGAGGATAGATAGAGGGGAGCGGTGTTGGTGAGCGCTTTATATGCAAAGGTGTATGGGGAGCCAATGAAGGGACTCGCAGAGAGGTGCAGCAGATAAAAAGCGACGGGAAAGGTGGATCAGCCTGGCAGAGGCATTTAGGATGGATTGAAGGGGAGAGAGGCGGGAAAGAGGAAGGGCAGTAAGTAGGTTATTGCAGTAGTCAAGTCGGGAAATAACAAGGGAGTGGATTATTTGCTTTGTGGTGTTAGTGCACAGAAAAGGTTGAATCTTGGAAATGTAGCGTAGATGGTTACGGCAGGATGTAGAAAGCGATTGGATATGGGGGGCGAAGGATAGATTTGAGTCAAGTGTAACTCCGAGGCAGCGGACTTGGGGCGATGGGGAAATGGTGATGTCGTCAACAGGGATAGAGAAGTCACAAGTCGACAGGGGGGGGGGATAACAAGGAGCTCAGTCTTGGACATGTTAATCTTTAGGTGGTGAGAGGCCATCCAGGAAGAAATACCAGATAAGCAGTTGCTGACATGAGAAAGGACAGAGGGAGAGAGAGCAGGGGTGGAGAGGTAGATCTGGGTGTCATCAGCATAGAGGTGATATTTGAAGCCATAACTGTTGATAAGTTTACCCAGCAAAGAAGTATAGATGGAGAAGAGTAGAGGACCCAGAACAGATCCTTGAGGTATTCCAACAGACAGAGGCATTGGAGAGGAGGCGTCACCGGCAAATGACACAGAAAAAGAACTGTGAGAAAGATAAGAGTGAATCCAGGAAAGCGCAGTTTCACAGAGGCCAAAAGAGCTAAGGGTCTGTAGGAGGAGGGGGTGGTCAACTGTGTCGAAGGCAGCTGAGAGGTCAAGTAAGATGAGTATAGAGTAGTGTCCAATATTTTTAGCAGAGAGAAGATCGTTAGTAACCTTGGTAAGGGCAGTTTTAGTTGAGTGTTTGGTGCGGAATCCGGATTGCAGGGGGTCAAGCAAGGAGTTAGCGGACAGGAATTGGGTTAGGCGATTGTAAACTAATTTTTCAAGGAGTTTTGATGTTAGTGGAAGCAGTGATATGGGGCGGTAGCTTTCAGGAGAATTAGGGTCGAGGGAGGGTTTTTTGAGTATGGGAGTGACTTTTGCATGTTTGAAAGAAGATGGGAATGAGCAAGTAGAGAGAGATAGGTTGAAGATGTGGGTAAGAGCAGGCGTGAGGGTGGAACATAGGGAGGGTATTAGATGGGAAGGGATAGGGTCAAGTGGGCAGGTAGTGAGGCGTGAGGAAGATAGTAAGGAAGAAACTTAATTCTCAGTGGCTGGATAGAAGGTGGCAGAGGGAGTAACTGGGTCTGTTGATGGAATATTGCAGGTTTATATTGGGATGTTGCTTCGGCTAGTACGTGTTTTGTTTAAGAAGTAGTCTGCCAGGTCTTGAGCACTAAAGACAGGTGGAGGGAGTGGAGCAGGAGGGTAGAGGAGAGAGTTAAAGGTGGAGAATAGTTGTTTAGGGTTGTGAGGAAAGAGTAGATATAAGAGCATAGAAGTAGGTTTGCTTGGCTAAGTGAAGGGCAGAAGTGTATGAATGAAGAATAAACTTATAGTGTATGAAGTCAGGTATATATACACACACACTAAACAGAATAAAGTTTCTCTAACTAAAGTTGTATGGCTTTTGCACACAACTGCAAAATTACAAAACAGATTTCAAACCTCACAGGCCTATAACCTCTAGACAGCAGCACAACTCCGTATCCTCTGTCTTTCACATACAGGTTCCAACTAGCAGCCTCAGCACACACTATTTGACAGGAAGTAATTGACCTTAATTAGCTGCAGTTAAGAAAGCCTTAGTTTGTAGGAAAAATCTGAACTGGATCCCTCACCTGCAATTCTCTACCACCTCCAAACTGTGGAGTGGATTACCGGCCCGAAATATACAATTTACATAATATATTTTCAATACCACCACAGCACTGCATAATTTGTGGGGAAACATATATTCCAATGTACACAATCCCCTTAGCACTGTCACTATATATACTGTGTGTGTATATATATATATATATATATATATATATACTGTATATACACACACAGTGCCCTCCACTCACTAATATTGGCACACTTGGTAAAAATGAGCAAAGAAGGCTGTGAAAAATTGTTTATTGTGTTAAAAAAAAAATACACAAAACATAATCTGCTCTCATGGATAGCAAACAATTGCAAACACAACACAGGTTTATAAAAAAAATATCTTTGTTAAATATATATGTGTGGCACAATTATTGGCACCCTTATGAATTCATATGAGACAAATATATCTGAAATATATTCCCATTTATATTTTACATTTAATTTTAATACACCTGGGTGATTAGGAACAGGAAATTTTTCAACCATGACTTCCTGTTTCACAGGGGTATAAATATTAGGTAACACATAGGCCAAATTCCCTTAGTCATTCACAGGGTAGATTTGATTTAAATCAAACTGATTTAATTCACGATTTAAATCACTAGTCAGTAAGGCTTGATTTAAATCATAGTTTTCTACATAAAGACTAATTCTTGCTGGTATAACTTTAATATGCAAGTAGAGATGTTTTTTACAATAACAACTTTTCATATTAGTTTTTTATCCCCAGTTTAATAGGTTAATCAATATAATTCATATTTGGACAACTTTTCTGTTGTACTTAGGAAGGAGAAAAATAATCATTACCTTAATAATAACAATTTAAATAGATTTATTGAACTGAAACAATAACATTACTGCATATGTAATTTGCTTAAACAAACATCCATGTCTGTTAACTAATTTGGCTAAACAAAATATATATATTTTAAGAAACTTAGACTGTGAGCCCAGCCTACACATGAAAAACTTAAATACTGTCCTCTGTAGCTCACTCATCATCTTCAGCTTCTTCTTTGTTCATAATCTGGAAAAGAAAAACAAGCTTTCCTGCTTTATCGGGTCCAAAACGATTTCTCAATTTAGAATGAATGAGTCCAAAGGAAGAGAATATTCTTTCAACGCCTGCAGAAGAAGCTACTGTGGTTAAAAGTGAAATCATTACTTGAACAGTCTCTAAATCCAATATTGTTTCTATTCTATTCACTGAACTTCTTGAAATTTAGCACTGAAGGGGTTGATTCTGTATTCATAGGTTTGTAGAAGTTAGGATTAAGGTCTTTTTCTCAACTCTTTTCATGTTATAACATTTCTGCTGAGTCAAATTCAGTTTTGAGAACTGCAAAAGTAAACCAAGCATCTGTGATAATATCTTGTAGGCAGAGAAACTGCCCAATAATCTTACAAAAACCTCTGGAAGAGCATGACATTGTGAATGGATTAATGGAATTTATTTACCAAAAAAATTAAACATATACAGCCTTATTCTACATAATTAAAAAACTAATCTTTATTTCATGATGGAATAGCCTTTGGATGGTAATATATTTTCCTCAAAAAGCATTTTATTTAAAAAAAAATCTGATTTAAATCCAAAAAATCTGATTTAAATTAAAAAAAAATCTGATTTTTTTAATTTTTTTAAAAAAAAATCATTGATTTTTCTCCACCCTGGTCATTCATCACAATGGGTAAGACCAAGGAATATAGGTTTGCTGTGCGGCAAATGGTTGTTGAGCTTCACAAAATGGGAAGTGGCTATAGGAAAATAGCAAAAGCATTAAAAATAGCCATTTCCACCATCAGGGCAATAATAAAGAAGTTTCAGTCAACTGGTCATGTTATGAATCAACCTGTAAGAGGACGTGTGTTCATATTATCTCAACACACTGTGAAGAGGGTTGTTCAAGTGGCCAAAATATCTCCAAGGATTACAGCTGAAATTTTGCAGAAGTTAGTTGCGTCTTGGGGTCAGAAAGTCTCCAAAACTACAATCCAACTTCACCTACATTACCACAAGTTGTTTGGAAGGGTTTAAAAAAAAAAAAAAAGCCTCTACTAGCATTCAAAAACAAACTCAATTGTCTTCAGTTTGCCAGACACTACTGGAACTTCAAATGGAATTGGGTTCTATGGTCAGATGAAACCAAAATACAGCTTTTTGACAATAAACACCAGAGGTGGGTTTTGCGCACACAGAGAGGTAGCCATATGGCAAAATACCTAATGCCCACGGTTAAATATGGTGGATGCTCTTTAATTTGATCTGTTTTTCTTCCAGAGGACCTGGACATTTTGTTAGGATACATGGCATCATGGACTCTATCAAATATCAACAGATATTAAATGAACACCTGACTACCTCTACCAGAAAGCTTAAAGGAACAGTAAAGTCCAAATTAAACTTTCATGATTCAGATAGGACATGTCATTTTAAACAACTTTCCTATTTACTTTTATCATACATTTGCTTTGTTCTCTTGGTATTCTTTGTTGAAAGCTAAACCAAGATAGGTGCATATGCTAATTTCTAAGTCCTTGAAGGCTGCCTTTTATTTTCACAGCTAGAAGGCGTTAGTTCATGTGTGCCATATAGATAAACATTGTGCTCATGCCCGTGGAGATATTTAAGAGTCAGTCAACACTAAATGCTTGAAATGCAAGTCTGTCAAAAGATCTGAGATAAGGAGGCAGTCTGCAGAGTCTTAGATACAAGGTAATCACAGAGGTAAAAAGTATATTAATATAACAGTGTTGGTTATGCAAAACTGGTGAATGGTAAATAAAGGGGTTATCTATCTTTTTAAACAATAACATTTTTGGTGTTTATTGTCCTTTTAAAATGGGCCATGGTTGGATCTTCCAGCAGGGCAATGTTCCAAAACATACATCAAACAACACAAAAATGGTTTACTGACCACAAAATCAAGGTCCTGCCATGGCCATCCCAGTCCCCTGACTTGAATCCCATAGAAATCCTGTGGGGTGAACTGAAGAGGAGAGTCCACCAGCGTCGACCTTGAAATTTTAATGATCTTGAGAGATTCTGTATGGAGAAATAGTCTCAGATCCCTTGCCATGTATTCTCCAACCTCATCAGGCATTATAGGAGAAGACTTAGAGCTCAATGATATAATCTTCACCAGCTCAAACCTTCTTTTTCTCGCTGACACTCGCAGGGCTGCCCCGGTGCAATGATCGTGAAAAAGGGGCAGTCCCTGCGAGTTGCGAGATGGCTCCTATTAAAAGTATTGGAGCTTGCTGGTTAGGGAAACTTCGCTCCTTAGTGCGAAGTTATCAGGGAGCAGGGGGAGCACTTTAAAATTAAAATCCTGCAGCCAATATAACTCACATTACGCTGCTTTCTGCTTATAGCATCTTACATTCGCCTACATTTTAGTATGCATTTGTTTTTCTATTGGGGTTAAGTGTTTGTATTGTTTTGAGAAAAGCTCGCCACCTTTTAGTTGGCGAGAAAAAACTGATATCTGCAGTGCGAAAATCTTTATAGAATAACGCTATATCATATACGCCCATGGAACGCCCATGTTCAGCCCATTTTACGAAAAAACAACAATAACGCTGTGCATTTTGTATTTATAAATTCAAATTTCTGTGTGATTTTTGCACATCCAGTGTACTACAATTACAATTTACGCTGTGCATATTTAATTTGATTTATTCCTGTGTAAATTACATACTAATTTTACTTTTTTGTTAACATACGATTTTTGGTGAAGAATTTTGTTACGATTTTTGATGCACCTTAACAATACAATTTTTCCCTGCTTATTTTTGTGTGAATGGTTCAAATATTTGTTTTGTATAATGTTTAAAATATGAATTTTGCTGTGCACATTTCATATGAAAATGCAGTATACGCCCCTTAGCGAGACACCCTGTTTTCAGGGTAAAAACATGGATTTAGATCATTCCACCAGGGAAATAGGACTGGCGAGCATTCATTAATAATCTCACCAGCCCAGAGAGCTTTCAATCATCGAGCCCTTAGAGCTGTTATCTTGGCAAAGGGAGGCAGCACAAAGTATTGACTAAAAGAGTGCCAATAATTGTGCCAAACACAAAGTATTTTTTTTTATAAATCTGTATTGTGTTTGCAATTTTTTGATATCCATGAGAAGAGTATTTTTGTGTATTTTTTCAACAAAACATCTAAAGGTTAAAACAAAGACATTTTTTTACAGCCTTCTTTGTTCATATTTACCAAGGTGCCAATATTAGTGGAGGGCACTGTATATGTATGTATATATTATACAGTTCTTTAAAAGCACTGCAATACCTGCAGTTTTATAATTTGCTGCAGACCTTTTAAAACCTCTCATTTCCTATGTGAACTGCCAATCTCATGTAGTAAGGTCTTTTCTTTCCAATTTTTGAACATACAGTATGTATGGTTCAGCCAATCAGATGCTTTACTGCCACCCACAGGCTAAATAGAGTGAACATCCATTGCAGTCCATTTAGCTATACAGTAACATTTACTGTCGCTTTTAATATAAAGGCAGTCGACATGGATGTTGTTCTGGGCTGCTGGTTCTGATTGTACCAAGTGTTTTTTTTTTTTAAATATTTTTATTTATAATCCAGCATGTTAACAATAAGATTGTACCAAGTGTTTTATATTAAACTGCATTTGAGCATTACACTTTTTTTTTATTATTATTATTAATAAAGAATTTTATTTAACAAAATCAATGATACAGAGTAGTCAGATATACACAAAAATACATACAGATTCAACACAGAGAGATATTATAAGATTGTAAAACACAAAGTCCTCTAGTCCCTTGTATGTCATATAAGGCAAAGTGATGAAATTCGGGGTATCGAATGATCCTCCTTCCCTCTGATCAAATCTCCTGATTCTAAATTCTGTATCAATTAGTATAACTTTTTGTACATTGGGGAAAGTTTAGATACCTTTTTTTTTTTTTTATTTAAATTTTTTATTGAGGTAAAAATTTTGGCAAACAAAATAAGTTTTACAGCGTTATACAATTGCACTCCAAGGATGCTTGTAACAAGGTACATCCTATGAATCACATGTTCAATAAAGCATATGTAATAAACAATAACTTTTATAACAAAGATGAAAAAACCCAGGTTGCATAGCAAAAGTGTATATGCAGGGAGCAATATCTTCTGAGTATATGGCATAAAATGAGTAAGTTAAAGGTTTGCTGTAAAAGTGAGAACACTTTAAGAAAAGGAGAAAATAAGGAAAACTAAGCCCTCAGGCCTCTCTTGGACCCCACACCTTATAGGATACTGACATTTACAGAGAGCTGTCTGGTATAGAAGAGACCACTTATGGATCTCGTAGATGGGACCTCAGATTTTATTTTATTAGTTAGTTGCATAATTAGAGTTAAAATGGAGCGGGAGAAGAAAATTATCCATTAAATCGTGTTATTACACCAGATGGATCCAACTATTGGGAGCATATCTCTATATATGGCTGTGGGTAGTAGTCTGAATCTGCAATTACTATATGAACCTGTAAATATATGTAAGCATTCAGCAAAAAGCCTAGGTTAATCTCTGGAGAGTATTCATTTATTAGTATGGTATGTGTGTTATATGGTAAATGCTATAACTACTAAAGGGGCATGTCCAGCTAAAATGAGGTAGGGAGGCCCTAAGCATAGGCTTCACTGTCTGTTCTAGGAGTGGAGTGAAGTGTCAATATTAAGATTATTAGTAAGGCAGTTATCACATTCTAGGGCACATAAATAAAGACACTTTCATATTCCTCTATGTGCTCATAGTCTCGCCATATCGGCCGCATACAGCAAGACCACAAAGCGCCACAGTTGGAAACAATAAATGAGCCCTCATAAGGAGAGCTAGAAGAAATTAAATAATTTATGAGGTAGAATCATTGTTTCTATATGGGTGAAGACAAATACGTTTGCCCTGTATAGATACACAATAAGTCAACATTGAAATCTTATATTATACATTTACCACACATGGATATAAATCTCAGTGAGCTGCACTAAGAAGATATTGGAATGAAATTATTATTTCTAAGTGAGTGAAAACAGATATATTTGCCCTGTATGTGTCCACAATAGGCTGGCATTTAATTCTTATATTAGGCATATACCAGGAGTAAATACATACCCCAATTAGTTGCATTTATGAAAAAGATCTGTAGTGTGCTCTCTTTTCTTTTCTCTTCGTTTTAACTGCTGATGCATATCGCTGTCTAGAGAGCAGTAAAAAAAAAAAAAAAGGGGGGGCAGATACTGTGAAAATTGTGCATATCAAAACAATAATAGTGTCACTGCTAAACTCCTGTCACAGGGACAATTACTAAGTGTGGTCAAAAATATATATTTTTTTTTTTAAAGTTCTCAGTTATGGGGTTGAAAGCCTGATATGTATAAAAGATGTACTGTTCATCCCCACAGTCCAATCGTATGTTGATTATTAACCCACACCAGACCTCACCTCACTCATGCAGGGATAAGGGAATAAAGGGCTATGATAAGTCCCCAAATGTGCTGGTCTATACATCCACAGGCTGTTCAGTCCGAATTTAAGATTATCCCACAAGACGTTTTCATAGTGAGTTAAAATTGTGGCCATGCAAAAAGCCACCCAGGACGTCTGCTGTACATCTTCCATTGGCGGCATAACAATCTGTAGTATCGGCGGAGCCGACAGTGAGGTGCTGTAGCAATCTTTTTGGCTCTTTTGGTCAAGCAGGTTTGGAGCCTTAACAGGAGCAAAGCTTGGAGCGACTACTGACTGTGTTGGCGTAATTTGGCCCGTCGCGTCTGTCCTCGCTGGGCGCCCAGATTGTGTAAGTAAATAGCGGTCATCCACCTGAGGCATCACAACCTGCATTTTAACAGAGGGCTTCTCATTTTCCTTGTTGGATATCATCTGAGATAGTGCTGTGTATTCCGGGTCCACATTGCTCTGATTGGTCTTATTTCCACTAGCACCCCAAGCTGCAGTAAATGCACTCTCCAGCCTCATGAAGTGATCGTTCAACAGGTCAGCGATCCTCCCAAGCAGAATTACCTCATTAGGCTCCATCTGGTATGCGTTGTAGGTATCTCCCCTTTTAGCGTATGTAGGATCAGTACTCTATCAGTAAATAATCCCAGTACAGGGTACCATAACCCCGGCAATGGGGGGGGGGGGGGTTAGTGTGCGGCAGCCCCGGACCTGAGTAATCTCCACAGAACTCAATTTACGTGGTTATCTTACTGCGTAGTCGCAATAATTTACAAGATGCTTTCCAGGCCTGTAGGAAGATTGTCACTCAGCCGTCTCAGAGAACATAGGCTAAAACATAGTCAAAACATCCGCTCTTGAAGTATTTGTGATCACAAGTAGTGTATGAGATCAAATCCACAAATTAGTGAAATATTTTGTAAGTTTAGTATGGGCAATCTGTAGAAATCTTCTCAGGCTCACAGAGCTTCACAAAGACATGTCTTGCCGCTTTGAGAGCAGGCTCCGCCCCCCTAGATACCTTTTAAAGAGGGTAAGGAAGAGATAGGGAAGAAAAAAAAGGAGGTAATGTGCATGACGGGAGCTGGGGTTTGGGGGAAGGAAAAAAAAAAAAAGAGAAAGGGGAGGGAGCTTAAGCGTGTTAATATCGCTAAGGGGTGATCATTCCAGTGGGAGTTTGAAGCTGTCCCAAAGGGTAGGCATTTAAGGAAGGTGTCCATTTTGTCAGTTTTCATGAATTGCAAGCATTCAAGCTGCAACAAGTCAGAAGTTTGGGTTTGACACTCTTTAAGTGCTGGAGTAGTGAAAGATTTCCAGTGTTTAGGAAATCGTTTTTTGGGAGCTTTTGATTTTGTTTTGTAATTTAGGTAAACAATGGAAGAGCAGGATTGAGAAGTTGGGCTCAATGGTAGTTTCTAGGATTTTGGAAATGTTCTTGAAAACTACAGTCCAATATTCAGAAATCTAGATCTATTTCCGTCTCAAAACGCCATGCTTTGGTGTATGTGGGGAGGGTTGAGTTATCGGGAAGTAATAGCATTTTAGAGGAGAGAAATTATAGATCTTGGGGGGGGGGGATTGTTGAGTACAGAGGTGTTCAAAAGGCGTGAGGTCCCTTTGCATTTTAGATTTATGCTTGTGAGTAGAAATGTATTGGATTAGCGGAGATCGATAGAGCCATGTAGTTAAGAGTGTGTTGTCCAACTGTTGCAACTTTTCTAGAGGTGCTATAGTACCTTGCTCTATGGCAAAGTGCAAGGCACCATCTCTTAGTTTATATGTTGGCCTGTGTGAGTGGCAAATTTGAGTATAAGGAAAGTCTGTCAGGGTTTTAGTGCAATTGTATGGTAGTTAGAAAGAGCGTCTGGTCTTTCTTGTGGGGCAACCCATGCAAGGGTTGCGAGGTTGCCTTTCTCCAGTATGATGTCTATCTGGACCCAAGCCTTATGAGTGGAATTGTGGCTCCAATCTAGTAAGTGTTGTAGTAAAGCAGCGTTCCTATAGAGAAGGTTTGGTTTGTCTCCTAACTCTGCTTTTTTTACCATGCCATATCAATTTATCAACTAGCGTTTGAAGTTGTGGTAAAAAGTTTGTTGGGAGGGAGATGGGTAGGGTTTGAAAGAGGCACAATAAGTGGAGTAAAATGTTCATTTTGATTATCCCTATTCTGCCTAACCACGAGGCAGGTTTATTGTTCCAAGAGGCTAGCAGGCCCATTTATCAAAGGGCTTGCGGACCTGAAGACTCGCCAGAAACACGGCCCTTCAAGCTCCGTACGGAGCTTGATAAATGGGCCTGCTGGTCTCTAGCTATCTCTTCCTTAAGACGCTAATAAATGAGAGAGAACAAGGCGTGGGAGTTGGGGGTAAGCTGAATTCCTAGGTATTTAAGGCTAGTAGGGGTTAATTTTAAGTGATGTGTAGAAATTAGTTGATTTACAATATGGGGAGGAGATGAAATATTAAGAAGCTCAGATTTTTTTAGGGTAAGATGAAAATTTGAAATGCGACTGTATGCTTGCAGCTCACGCAACAACTCTGGGAGGGTGGTCTTTATGCTGGACATTGTAAAAAGATGTCATCAGCATACATGATGAGCTTGTGCTCTACTCTGCCGGTTTTAATGCCTGTAATAATGTTGTTAGTTCGAATTATCTGGGCCAATGCTTTGATGGAGAGAATAAAAAGGAGAGGGGACAGGGGGCATCCCTGTCACGTTCCATTCGAGATTCGAAACAAATCTGAAAGAGACCCATTTGTTCGGACCCTAGCATTAGGGTTGGAATATAGGGAAAAAAAACATGTGGAGGAAAGGAGAACCAAAACCCATCTTAATCATTACCTCCCTGAGATAGAGCCAATCCACTCTATCAAATGCTTTTTCTGCATCTGTAGAGAAAAGGGAGAGTGGGAGGGAGTGGTGTTTAGCATAATTGATAATGTGGAGTATTCTGAGGGTATTATCCCTGGCCTCATGTCCCGGGAGAAAACCGACCTGGTCTGTGGATATGAGCTGTGGTAAGTATTTATTGAGTTTGGTGGCTAATACTTTGGCTAAAAAATGTATGTCAGTAATAAGGAGTGAAATGGGTCGAAAGTTGCTGGGTTTATCAGGGGGTTTCCCGGGTTTTAGTAGGACAGCTATGTGGGCCTCAAGCATACTCTGGGACTTGGTAGAGGTGAGTTTATTGAAAAGAGTGAGCAACTGCGGTATAAGAAGGGTTTTGAATGTTTTGTAATACTTAGGGGAGAATCTGTCAGGACCGGGACATTTGCCAGTTGTCAAATCCTTTATGGCCTGGTCTATTTTCTGTATAGGAGAGGGTAGAGTCCAGTGTGGCAGAGTCTTTGTTGCTAAGTTTATTAAGAGAAATATTCTCTAGGTAGTCTACAATGAGTGATTTTTTTGTCAGTCCTCTCTGTGAGGAGTTTGTGTCTGAGGTAGCTTTGGTGTCAAGATTATATAGGGTGCTGTAATATTGTTGGAAAGTGTTGGCTATGCCCTTACTGTTGCTGGGGGTCTTAATGGAATGGATGTATGACTTAAGTGTTTTGCATTGTATAGACCGAGCCAGGAGCTTGCCTGGTTTGTTGCTTTAATCATAATAAAGTTGGCTGAGATAAAGTGCCTGTTTTTGGGAGTCTGTTGTCAGGAGGTTCCTTAGTTCTTTTCTTGTGGATGTTAGAGAGTCTAGTAATGATGGGCTGTGTGGTTCTAATTTGTGTTTGCTTTCTAGTTGTAGGATTGTGGAGTGTAGAGTTTTGTATTTTTCCCGTTTTTCTATAATTTGTTTTGCTTTGATTTCAATTAGATTACCTTGAATAACACATTTGTGGGCTTCCCAGTTGATTGAGCATGAGGTATTAGCGTGTAGGTTAAAACTTAAAAATTTGGTAATTGCTTTGCCAATTGATGTCGCTATTAATGGGTCTTGAAGTAAGTGGTCGTCAAGTCTCCAAATATACTCGTTCAGAGGGGACTCTGGCCAAGTGATAGTGCATACAACAGGAACAACACCTGGTCTGTCCAGGTGATTGTTCCTATAGTACATTTAGATATTGTAGTGAGCCCAGTAGAATCTGTGTACCAGCAGTCAATTCTGTAGTATTTTTTTTTTGGAGTAGAAGGTGTAGTCCCTTTCCAAGGGATGAAACGTGCACCATATGTCATGGAGGTTGTTGTCTTTAAGAGAGGATCTGACCTTTTTGAGGGTGTGTTTGTGGACACTAGAGGTGGAGTTGGATGTGTCGAGTTGTAGATTAAGGGGGATGATGAAGTCCCCACCCAATATTATACATAGTAGGGTAATTGGGATATTGCCATTTAGGCTCTTTTCCTTTATGAAAGTGGGTTTCTTGCAGGAAATATTTAGAGCTATTAAGTCTAGTGAGTTTGCCCATAGCTACTGACCTCTTACCCAGGTTGTTGAGGCCTTTGGCGTTAATAGTGGTTATGGTCAAAGTATGGTCTTGGTGTGCAATAGATTTGGTAGGCATGGCGAAGGGTGGGGGTGAGGAGAGAAAAAAAGGTGGGGGAGGGTGCAGGGGCTGGGTTTGTGTGGCTGGTCGGGGTGAGGAGAGAAAAAAGGGGGGGGGGGAGGGTGCAGGGGCTGGGTTTGTGTGGCTGGTCCAGGTGAGAAGGAGGGGGAGTTGGTTATGAAGATGCAATCAAATATCTGTTTTAAAAGGATGGACAATTTAGGGATCAGAATATCTCGAAAGGTATTCTAGGGGATAGGAAGAGGAAGTAAAGGTAAAGTTAATTAGCGAAAGGGTGTGTTGAGTGAAAATATGGTAGGAAAAGTGTGTCAGTGAGCATTACACTTTTATTCTCCTTGTGTATACATTCTATTGGTCAACCATAAAACAAAACGTTTGCTAACAGGGATTTTTTTAACTGTATACTTGTTTTTGGATTAAGATATGATGCAAAAAAATAATAATCCAATATTGTACAATATATATTACAAATCTTCTCACTGAAAGTTAACCTTTTATAAAAGTTCTAGTTACACTGTATATTCCAGTACTAATTTCATATAGGTCATTTTTTGTGTAAATATTGTCCCTACATCCCTCTGCTTGCAAAACACAGAATCACCTACATATGGTTTACAATGACAAATTGTTAGAAAGCATACACTTTTTATGAGATTAAATCAAGCCTATAAACACATTAAAAAAACTATTTATAATTCCAAAATAACAGTCAGGAACTTGCTTAAAGGTACAGTCTATTCCAAAATATACTTTCTTTCATGTAATTAGCAAGAGTCCATGAGCTAGTGATGTATGGGATATACATTCCTACCAGGAGGGGCAAAGTTTCCCAAACCTCAAAATGCCTATAAATACACCCCTCACCACACCCACAATTCAGTTTTACAAAGTTTGCCTCCGATGGAGGTGGTGAAGTAAGTTTGTGCTAGATTCTACGTTGATATGCGCTCCACAGCAAGTTGGAGCCCGGTTTTCCTCTCAGCGTGCAGTGAATGTCAGAGGGATGTGAGGAGAGTATTGCCTATTTGAATGCAGTGATCTCCTTCTACGGGGTCTATTTCATAGGTTCTCTGTTATCGGTCGTAGAGATTCATCTCTTACCTCCCTTTTCAGATCGACGATATACTCTTATATATACCATTACCTCTGCTGATTCTCGTTTCAGTACTGGTTTGGCTTTCTACAAACATGTAGATGAGTGTCCTGGGGTAAGTAAATCTTATTTTCTGTGACACTCTAAGCTATGGTTGGGCACTTTGTTTATAAAGTTCTAAATATATGTATTCAAACATTTATTTGCCTTGACTCAGAATGTTCAACTTTCCTTATTTTCAGACAGTCAGTTTCATATTTGGGATAATGCATTTGATTTAATCATTTTTTCTTACCTTCAAAAATTTGACTTTTTTCCCTGTGGGCTGTTAGGCTCGCGGGGGCTGAAAATGCTTCATTTTATTGCGTCATTCTTGGCGCGGACTTTTTTGGCGCAAAAATTATTTTCCGTTTCCGGCGTCATACGTGTCGCCGGAAGTTGCGTCATTTTTTGACGTTATTTTGCGGCAAAAATGTCGGCGTTCCGGATGTGGCGTCATTTTGGCGCCAAAAGCATTTAGGCGCCAAATAATGTGGGCGTCTTATTGGCGCTAAAAAATATGGGCGTCGCTTTTGTCTCCACATTATTTAAGTCTCATTTTTCATTGCTTCTGGTTGCTAGAAGCTTGTTTTTTGGCATTTTTTCCCATTCCTGAAACTGTCATTTAAGGAATTTGATCAATTTTGCTTTATATGTTGTTGTTTTTTCTCTTACATATTGCAAGATGTCTCACGTTGCATCTGAGTCAGAAGATACTACAGGAAAATCGCTGTCTAGTGCTGGATATACCAAAGCTAAGTGTATCTGCTGTAAACTTTTGGTAGCTATTCCTCCAGCTGTTGTTTGTATTGATTGTCATGACAAACTTGTTAAAGCAGATAATATTTCCTTTAGTAAAGTACCATTGCCTGTTGCAGTTCCTTCAACATCTAAGGGGCAGAATGTTCCTGATAACATAAGAGATTTTGTTTCTGAATCCATAAAGAAGGCTATGTCTGTTATTTCTCCTTCTAGTAAACGTAAAAAATCTTTTAAAACTTCTCTCCCTACAGATGAATTTTTAAATGAACATCATCATTCTGATTCTGATAACTCTTCTGGTTCAGAGGATTCTGTCTCAGAGGTTGATGCTGATAAATCTTCATATTTATTTAAAATGGAATTTATTCGTTCTTTACTTAAAGAAGTTCTAATTGCTTTAGATATAGAGGATTCTGGTCCTCTTGATACTAATTCTAAACGTTTGGATAAGGTATTTAAATCTCCTGTGGTTATTCCAGAAGTTTTTCCTGTTCCTAATGCTATTTCTGCAGTAATTTCCAAAGAATGGGATAAATTGGGTAATTCATTTACTCCCTCTAAACGTTTTAAGCAATTATATCCTGTGCCGTCTGACAGATTAGAATTTTGGGACAAAATCCCTAAAGTTGATGGGGCTATTTCTACCCTTGCTAAACGTACTACTATTCCTACGTCAGA
Organism: Bombina bombina; assembly: GCF_027579735.1. Classification (NCBI taxonomy): domain Eukaryota; kingdom Metazoa; phylum Chordata; class Amphibia; order Anura; family Bombinatoridae; genus Bombina; species Bombina bombina. Next base: position 129,575,130 of record NC_069509.1, on the reverse strand, counting down.
TGGTACTTCGTTTAAGGATCCTTTAGATAGGAAAATTGAGTCCTTTCTAAGAAAAGCTTATCTGTGTTCAGGTAATCTTCTTAGACCTGCTATATCTTTGACTGATGTTGCTGCAGCTTCAACTTTTTGGTTGGAAACCTTAGCGCAACAAGTAACACATCATGATTCTCATGATATTATTATTCTTCTTCAGCATGCTAATAATTTTATCTGTGATGCCATCTTTGATATTATCAGAGTTGATGTCAGGTTTATGTCTCTAGCTATTTTAGCTAGAAGAGCTTTATGGCTTAAGACTTGGAATGCTGATATGGCTTCTAATTCAACTCTACTTTCCATTTCTTTCCAGGGTAACAAATTATTTGGTTCTCAGTTGGATTCTATTATTTCAACTGTTACTGGTGGGAAAGGAACTTTTTTACCACAGGATAAAAAATCTAAGGGTAAAAACAGAGCTAATAATCGTTTTCGTTCCTTTCGTTTCAACAAAGAACAAAAACCTGATCCTTCATCCTCAGGAGCAGTTTCAGTTTGGAAACCATCTCCAATCTGGAATAAATCCAAGCCAGCCAGAAAGGCAAAGCCTGCTTCTAAGTCCACATGAAGGTGCGGCCCTCATTCCAGCTCAGCTGGTAGGGGGCAGGTTACGTTTTTTCAAAGAAATTTGGATCAATTCTGTTCACAATCTTTGGATTCAGAACATTGTTTCAGAAAGGTACAGAATTGGTTTCAAGATGAGACCTCCTGCAAAGAGATTTTTTCTTTCCCGTGTCCCAGTAAATCCAGTAAAAGCTCAAGCATTTCTGAATTGTGTTTCAGATCTAGAGTTAACTGGAGTAATTATGCCAGTTCCAGTTCAGGAACAGGGGATGGGGTTTTATTCAAATCTCTTCATTGTACCAAAGAAGGAGAATTCCTTCAGACCAGTTCTGGATCTAAAAATATTGAATCGTTATGTAAGGATACCAACGTTCAAGATGGTAACTGTAAGGACTATTTTGCCTTTTGTTCAGCAAGGGAATTATATGTCCACAATAGATTTACAGGATGCATATCTGCATATTCCGATTCATCCGGATCATTATCGGTTCCTGAGATTCTCTTTTCTGGACAAGCATTACCAGTTTGTGGCTCTGCCGTTTGGCCTTGCTACAGCTCCAAGAATTTTTACAAAGGTTCTCGGTGCCCTTCTGTCTGTAATCAGAGAACAGGGTATTGTGGTATTTCCTTATTTGGACGATATCTTGGTACTTGCTCAGTCTTTACATTTAGCAGAATTTCATACGAATCGACTTGTGTTGTTTCTTCAAGATCATGGTTGGAGGATCAATTTACCAAAAAGTTCAATGATTCCTCAGACAAGGGTAACCTTTCTGGGTTTCCAAATAGATTCAGTGTCCATGACTCTGTCTTTAACAGACAAGAGGCGTCTAAAACTGATGGCAGCTTGTCGAAACCTTCAGTCACAATCATTCCCTTCGGTAGCCTTATGCATGGAAATTCTAGGTCTTATGACTGCTGCATCGGACGCGATCCCCTTTGCTCGTTTTCACATGCGACCTCTTCAGCTTTGTATGCTGAATCAATGGTGCAAGGATTACACAAAGATATCTCAATTAATATCTTTAAAACCGATTGTTCGACACTCTCTAACGTGGTGGACAGATCACCATCGTTTAATTCAGGGGGCTTCTTTTTTGCTTCCGACCTGGACTGTAATTTCAACAGATGCAAGTCTCACAGGTTGGGGAGCTGTGTGGGGATCTCTGACGGCACAAGGAGTTTGGGAATCTCAGGAGGTGAGATTACCGATCAATATTTTGGAACTCCGTGCAATTTTCAGAGCTCTTCAGTTTTGGCCTCTTCTGAAGAGAGAATCGTTCATTTGTTTTCAGACAGACAATGTCACAACTGTGGCATACATCAATCATCAAGGAGGAACTCACAGTCCTCTGGCTATGAAAGAAGTATCTCGAATTTTGGTTTGGGCGGAATCCAGCTCCTGTCTAATCTCTGCGGTTCATATCCCAGGTGTAGACAATTGGGAAGCGGATTATCTCAGTCGCCAAACGTTGCATCCGGGCGAATGGTCTCTTCACCCAGAGGTATTTCTTCAGATCGTTCAAATGTGGGAACTTCCAGAAATAGATTTGATGGCGTCCCATCTAAACAAGAAACTTCCCAGGTATCTGTCCAGATCCCGGGATCCTCAGGCGGAGGCAGTGGATGCATTATCACTTCCTTGGAAGTATCATCCTGCCTATATCTTTCCGCCCCTAGTTCTTCTTCCAAGAGTAATCTCCAAGATTCTGAAGGAATGCTCGTTTGTTCTGCTGGTAGCTCCGGCATGGCCTCACAGGTTTTGGTATGCGGATCTTGTCCGGATGGCCTCTTGCCAACCGTGGACTCTTCCGTTAAGACCAGACCTTCTGTCACAAGGTCCTTTTTTCCATCAGGATCTGAAATCCTTAAATTTAAAGGTATGGAGATTGAACGCTTGATTCTTCGTCAAAGAGGTTTCTCTGACGCTGTGATTAATACTATGTTACAGGCTCGTAAATCTGTATCTAGAGAGATATATTATAGAGTCTGGAAGACTTATATTTCTTGGTGTATTTCTCATCATTTTTCTTGGCATTCTTTCAGAATTCCGAGAATTTTACAGTTTCTTCAGGATGGTTTAGATAAAGGTTTGTCCGCAAGTTCCTTGAAAGGACAAATCTCTGCTCTTTCTGTTCTTTTTCACAGAAAGATTGCTATTCTTCCTGATATTCATTGTTTTGTACAAGCTTTGGTTCGTATAAAACCTGTCATTAAGTCAATTTCTCCTCCTTGGAGTTTGAATTTGGTTCTGGGGGCTCTTCAAGCTCCTCCGTTTGAACCTATGCATTCATTGGACATTAAATTACTTTCTTGGAAAGTTTTGTTCCTTTTGGCCATCTCTTCTGCCAGAAGAGTTTCTGAATTATCTGCTCTTTCTTGTGAGTCTCCTTTTCTGATTTTTCATCAGGATAAGGCGGTGTTGCGAACTTCTTTTGAATTTTTACCTAAAGTTGTGAATTCCAACAACATTAGTAGAGAAATTGTGGTTCCTTCATTATGTCCTAATCCTAAGAATTCTAAGGAGAAATCGTTGCATTCTTTGGATGTTGTTAGAGCTTTGAAATATTATGTTGAAGCTACTAAATCTTTCAGAAAGACTTCTAGTCTATTTGTTATCTTTTCCGGTTCTAGAAAAGGCCAGAAAGCTTCTGCCATTTCTTTGGCATCCTGGTTGAAATCTTTAATTCATCTTGCCTATGTTGAGTCGGGTAAAACTCCGCCTCAGAGAATTACAGCTCATTCTACTAGGTCAGTTTCTACTTCCTGGGCGTTTAGGAATGAAGCTTCGGTTGATCAGATTTGCAAAGCAGCAACTTGGTCCTCTTTGCATACTTTTACTAAATTCTACCATTTTGATGTATTTTCTTCTTCTGAAGCAGTTTTTGGTAGAAAAGTACTTCAGGCAGCGGTTTCAGTTTGAATCTTCTGCTTATGTTTTTCGTTAAACTTTATTTTGGGTGTGGATTATTTTCAGCAGGAATTGGCTGTCTTTATTTTATCCCTCCCTCTCTAGTGACTCTTGTGTGGAAAGATCCACATCTTGGGTAATCATTATCCCATACGTCACTAGCTCATGGACTCTTGCTAATTACATGAAAGAAAACATAATTTATGTAAGAACTTACCTGATAAATTCATTTCTTTCATATTAGCAAGAGTCCATGAGGCCCGCCCTTTTTTTGTGGTGGTTATGATTTTGTATAAAGCACAATTATTCCAATTCCTTATTTTATATGCTTTCGCACTTTTTTATCACCCCACTTCTTGGATATTCGTTAAACTGAATTGTGGGTGTGGTGAGGGGTGTATTTATAGGCATTTTGAGGTTTGGGAAACTTTGCCCCTCCTGGTAGGAATGTATATCCCATACGTCACTAGCTCATGGACTCTTGCTAATATGAAAGAAATGAATTTATCAGGTAAGTTCTTACATAAATTATGTTTTCATGATTCAGCTAGGACATGTGATTTTAAACAATTTTCCAATTTACTTTTATCACTAATTTTGCTTTGTTCTCTTGGTATTCGTAGTTGAAAGCTAAATCTAGGAGGTTTATATGCTAATTTCTAAGCCCTTGAAGGCCGCCTCTTCTCTAAGGGCATTTTGACAGTTTTTCACCACTAGAGGGTGTTAGTTCATGTCTGTCATATAGATAACACTGTGCTCATGCACGTGGAGTTCCTAGGAGCCAGCACTAATTGACTAAAATCCATGTCTTTCAAAAAAAACTGAAATAAGGGGACAGTTTGCAGAGGCTTAGATACAAGATAATAACAGAGGTAAAAAGTGTATTTTTATAACTGGGTTGGTTATTCAAAACTAGGGAATGGGTTATAAAGGGATTATCTATCTTTTAAAACAATAACAATTCTGGTGTAGACTGTCCCTTTAATAAAAAGCCTGGGTTTTTTATTAATTTATTATTATTATTATTATTATTATTATAATAATAAGGAGAAGAAGAAAAATTATATAACATCAATATAAAACAAATATTAAATCAATGTATCAATTTATTTCATCAAGCAAATAACAAGAAAAAATATATATATATAAGATTTCTTATTTGATAAGCACATTCATAAAATACATATCGAGGAAACCTTTTGGAACCTTTCTCCCAAAAGAAGCCTCAGCCGAGGCAAAAGTAATTTATAAAACTTTGGAAAAAGTGTGCAAAGAAGACCAAGTCAAAGCCTTACAAATCTGTTCTACAGAGGCCTCATTCTTGAAGGCCCAAGAAGAAGAAACAGCCCTAGTGGAATGATCTGTAATTCTCTCAGGAGGTTGCTGTCCAGCAGTCTCATATGCCAAACAAATAATACTCATCAACCAGAGAGAAAGAGAAGTGGCAGTAGCTTTCTGACCTTTGCGTTTCCCAGAAAAGTCTTTAGTCGCCTGCAAATAAAATTTAAGAGCCCGCACAACATCTAAGTTGTTCAACAAACGTTCCTTATGAGAAGAAGGATTTGGAGAGAGAGAAGGAACAACAATTTCCTGATTAATAATTCTATCCGAAACAACCTTAGGAAGAAAACCAAACTTGGCACGAAGAACTGCCTTATTTGCATGAAATATTAGATAAGGGGAATCACACTGCAAAGCTGAGAGTTCCGAAACTCTCCTAATAGAAGAGATAGTAGTAAGAAACAAAACCTTCCAAGATAACCATTTAAAATCTATGGAAAGTGATGGCTCAAACTGAGCTAGCTGCAAAACTTAAGAACAAAGTTAAGGCTCTCAGGAGGAGCAACAAATTTAAACACAGGCCTGATACTGACCAAGGCCTGACAAAATGATTGCATATCTGGCTAATGCAGAAATCTGACCCATCAGAGGACTGACAAAACCCAGACCTTCCTGTAGAAAGAACAAAATTCTAAGAATCCTAACCCTACTCGAAGAGTAGCCCTTGGATTCACACCAATAAAGATATTGAGGCCATATCTTATAGTAAATTGTTCACGTACCAGGCTTGCAAGGCTGAATCATTGTCTCAATGACCGACTCAGAAAAAAAAACACGCTTAGAAAGAACTAAGCAATCAATCTCCAGCAGTCGACTTCAGAGAAAAATTTTTTGGATGAGAGAAGGGACCCTGAATCAGAAGGTCCTTCCTCAGAGGCAGTGTCCAAAGTGGAAGAGATGACATTTCCACCAGGTCTGCATACCAGATCCTGCAAGGCCACGCAGAGGCTATAAGAATCACCAATGTTCTCTCCTGTGACATGAGCAATGACACATGGAAGGAGAGCAACCTGAGAAAACTGAATCTCTTGACCCTGAATCGTATCTTGGAAGACTTGCGTTCTGACGAGACGCCATCGGATCCAACTCAGGCACTCCTCATAAGAGGGTTAAGCTGGAGAACCCATCCTCGGGATGAAAAGTCTGTCTGCTCAGGAATCCGCTACCCAGATGTGTACTCCTGGAGTGTGGATGGCAGATAAACAGCAACAGTGAGCTTCTGCCCACTAAGAAATTTGAGTCACCTCCTTCATGGCTAAGGAACTCTGAGTTCCTCCCTGGTGGTTGATGATGCAATCCACTGAAGCTGTTGTCTGACTGGAACCTAATAAGGTTATGTTGTCTGACTGGAAACTGATAAACCGGGCTAAGGACAGCTGAGGCCAAGCCATCAGATCATAGAAAAACGCTCTCAACTCCAAGATGTTTATGAGGAGAGCAGATTTCTCCTGAGTCCAAATTCCCTGTGCTTTTAACAAATCTCAGACTGCTCCCCAGCCTGGCAGACAGGCGTCCGTGGACATAAACACCCAGGAAGGTCTCCGAAAGTATGTGCCCTGAGACGGTGAACCAGATCTATTCTCTGAGACGGATCCGCACGGTCCCTGTTCCATTGTCTGAGCATATAAAACTGCAGAGCTTACAAATGGAACCAAACAAGGGAACATGTCCCAGGCAACGACTGTTAGACCAAGTACCTCTATCCGTTGAGCCAGGAAGGCCTAACATAAAACTCAGAGAAAGGAAAAGGGAGAACATTTCTGATTTCCTCATCTCTGCTAGAAAAACTACCAAAGATAGAGAACTATAATGGTTCCTAAGAAAACTACCCCTGTAGTCGTAATAAGGGAACTAATTTCCAGATTCAATTTCCATCATGAGAAACATGGAAAAGACAACAAGATCTCCGCATGAGAGTTTGTCTTAACAGAAATCAAGGAACATTGGCAAGGCCACAAAACTGAAAAACCTTTCAGAAAGCAAAGCTCAGGAACTTAAAAATACGCATTCTTTAGGTCTATGGTCGGAGAACAGACCCTCCTAGACCCAAGGAAAAAAAGGAAACAAATGGTTTCCAAGTCAAAGGACGGTACCCTGAGAAGCTTGCAGAGACTAGAGATCTCAACGCAAGTCAAAATTGACTCTCTCTAATCTGGATTACAGATAACCATGAGAGGAGGAACCTGCCTCAGGAAGGAAGGTATAAGGAACTCTTGAGATACAATGACCACAGCCAATTGGGACATCTCGTATCCACGCTTAGAGTTAAGCAGTAGCAAGACTCTACTCCAACGTTTAAAGTCCATGCTTCATAGCTAGTTGTAGAAAAATACAGTTTCCATCCAACAGAAACATTTGCGTGAGGCCAGGATTGAACAAGGTCTCACCCTTTAAAGGAGCGCTAAGAGCTTTGTCTTGGAGAAAATCCAACCAAGACAAGAAACACAACGCCCTGACGGACTGGTACAGCTAACTCAGGCATCTTGGCTCCCAGTCAAATGACTTGCATGGAAGCAACAGCATGGAAAAATTAGCTTAAGAGCCATATTCTGTCCTGGATCTCCTCAAAAAGGTCTATCAAAGCGGCATCAGACAAGGCGCTGCACCCAAAAGATGCCGCACTTGAACCAGTGGACATACCAACTGTAAAAGAAGCTTCCAGCTTGTCCAATGACCCTTAAAGGAACATCTATCCTGTATAGGGATCAAAATTTCTTAGCCAAAGTAGAAATGCTCCTTCCACTAAAGGCACCGTGCGCCAAATATTTAATGAGGACAGCGACAGGAAAAATCTTGGTACAGATAGGAAACGGGAAAGGAATCCCTGACTTCTCCCCTTCCTGTGAAAGGAAATCCCCTTGCATGGTCTGAAACATGAAAACTTCCACACAGGAATCCTAGCAAATATTAAATTTACTAGATATCTTCAGGGTTCGACAATGACAGAAATCAGAGTCGTCAAAAGTAGCCAAAACCTCCTTTAACAATACACAAGGTTTTTAGGCATAAATCTAAAGGATATAACTTCAGCATCATATGAAGGAATTATACTGTCCAAATCCAAAGTTTCACCCTCAGAGGCTACTGACATATCCTCCTCATCCAATCTATGAGGAAGGCAACCTGAATAGCAGCAAGTGGGACAGAAACCTTACTATCTAAATCTCTAAAGTTCCTCTTGCATTTTCCCTAGAAAAAGAAAAGCAGACAATGCCACAGATACCGCAGAAGATACCTGGGCAGAAATTGTTGCAGGCAGATAACTCCTCCAGGAGATTGATAGGAACCACAAGGCACTGCATGTGACGCCATTCAGGCTTGGTACGACAAAGGAGGAAGCTGTGGCATTGCCTGAACAGCATCGACCTAAGAGACATAGGGTTCAGTGGGCTAAAACCTATCTCAATCTGAGAAAGTTAAGCTAGGAATCAGCACAAACTAGCATATAGCCAACAACTTGTGCTACCAGATATAACAAAATTCACAGCACATAATGTTCTTAATACATGTAATGAAAAGAAAGAACTTTAATTATTAAAACATGTGGCATGATATATGAAATATGCAATATGTGTAATATACCTTGAATCTCTGATAGGACTTAAAATCACTAGACTAGAAAGACCAAAATTATGCAAACACTTCAGTCTAAACTGAAGAAGAGATATGTTGTCACATTGTCATTTATTCAATAAAATGCATGGAGATCACAGCAGATCTCCTGAGCAGAATAAAACATTAAAGGAGAAGCCACCTTGCTAGCCAACCACTACACTCCCTGCTGCAAGATTGAAGCTAAAACGGAGATTCGGGTCATGTGACCCGCAAATGGGCTGCATATTCTAGCGTGCGCTTCTAATTCCACTCACAATAAAACATCTGTAACAATTTACGTAGAGGAATTACCAAACAGTAAGGCAGGCAACAGCATTAAATAATTTCCAAAGAGATCCTCTCCTCTAAGTAATGAAAACGGAGGAGAGGTAACGTGCCCCGCCAAAACAAGCAGAGCCCAGAGAAAAAGCGCACTCTTCTCCCTGCCCTGCCATGAAAATGTAATGGTGTAATCCGCTAAGGTTACCAGATGTGAGAGCAAAGCGCAATTACAAAGTGCATACAACTTAAGTCTCAGCAAAGAGTCAACAGGTCGCATAGCCTTCAACGCTGTGAGCAGACGACTCCGATATAACAGAGTCATAAAACCAGTGGCGGCTGGTGAATTTTTAAGATGGTGGTGCACAAGACCCCGCCCCTTTCATAAAGCCCCGCCCCTCAAATGGCCCCACCCATTTACATGTCAAAGCATATAAATATAACTTTTTTAATTTATTGATATACAAATCTGGGGCATTTATTATGAACTTTTAAATAAAAAATCTGCTGTTGCAGGCAGCACAGTTTAACACTAGCAGCTGCTCTTGGGGTTAAAGGCTGGGCATAAAACACATTCTTCTTTCTGCATCTCCTCTCTCTGTTAAGGAAAATACTTTTTATCTTGAACTATCACACACACTACTCTGCCTCCTCTTACTGCCCTGTTATTTAGGATATTGCAGCTGTCAGCGTTCTGCCGGCACACAGTCCAGTGAGAGGAGGCAAGATGAGAATGTGTGATAGTTAAAGAAAAAAAAGTATTTTTTTGTAGCAGAGAGAAGAGGTGCAGAAAGAAAAATATATTTTGTGCCCAGCCTTTAACCCCTAGCGCAGCTGCTAGCGTTGAGCTGTGTTCAGTAGGGGAAACTCACTGGTTCTGCAGCCTAGCTTTAAGTACATGGTCAGTGTTCACGCCCAGGGCCGCCACTAGAAATTTTGGGGCCCCTGACTAAACCATTGGCTGCCCCCCCACCCCTGTATTTCTGCCCTATATATCTATCTAGAGAGAGAGATTAGTGTGGAATATATTATTTACAAAGAGGGTTAGAGAAATCACATTAAATGTATTTAATAGTTAAAAGGTAGGACACATGTTCAAAATGTATGAGCTAGGTAGTTTTCAGGGTGTGTATATACATTTTATATAAATATGGAAGAAGCTATACTGCATAAAACATAACAAATGTTAAAAACAATACCACTAATACTGCAAATGAACATGGTATCATTTTAACACCCAATTTGACATACAGTACATGTTAACAACCTATGTAGACACATAGCATTTTTTTGTTAACCAAGTAAGGGATAAGGGCCTCTCTGGCAGCCAAGTAGTTAAACAATTGTTTGGAAAGAGGCTTCTGATAGCATAAGTAACTTGAACTACTTTACAGGGAAGAATGATTTACAGCCTGTCCCTGCCTTTCACACAGCATATTTTCTACACACATTTAAAAAACAAACAAATAAAAAAAAAAAACTGAAATATATATACACTTTTCTAGCTCAAAGCTAAAGCAACTCTGACACTGTTTTTTATAATAAATTATTTTAGCTAAATTTAGAAGGGAGCACCTTTAACTGCTATGCTCACTTTGAATCATCTTTTCCTGGTGTTTGTTTTCCTGAAACTGACCAGTCTTGCAACCCCCCCTTATTCCTTTCCCCACTGTTTTACTAAAGGAATGCAATGAAAATAGGGAGGTCAAGAGCCAGTAAAAAGGCAGACTGGAGAGACTGCTATTGGTCCCTACCTGTCATTCTGTCACGGAACAGCAGTGGAGAGGGAGTATTAACAGCATGAGTCGCATGACCTCCGTGTTGGAAGCCCAGCCCCCAGTGCAATCTTGATCTGCAAGCTTAGACACAAATCACAGACCTGCGTGCTGAATCTCAGTGAAAAGCATTATAGAGAGAAGTGCAGCTGTTACCCATGTACTTCTCCCTAGCTACAACATTTTACTAAATGCTATGGATATCTGTTATAGACACCTTGAGTGCATGAAATAATCAAACCCTGAGGGCACACAAGTATTATAAGCAGCACACTCACCCATCCGATTCCTCACTGCACATTGAGTTGTTCCCACCAAAGCCAGAGCGCAGATCTGCCTGCATACAGCATGCGATCAGTGTGATGAGGCCAGAAAATGAGCAGGCAGTGAAAAGGCGGTGCCAGAAGTTCATTTGAAAAGCAGCACTGTTGCAGTGTGAAGTCATTCATTTTGTTTTTACCTGCACAATCCACGATTCCTCTCAGCTAACCCCTAAATGCCCCTGGCTTAGTGACTACTTAAACCCGTGCGCACATCTATGATGACAGTCATACGCATATTATGGGAATAATAAAGCTGGCAGCTGGAGATTGCTTTGTGCCCCTGATTACACTGGTCCCCTGAATGGAGTCACCCTGGCCCTGTCACCCCCTGATGGCCACCCTGCTCACCCCACCAACTTCCAACTTGGCTAGCCAAGGTCACTGAGACTCTGCAAAATGAGCTCCTCTCAGCTCAACAACTATCTCTGCAATGAGATTTCGCGCTGTTGAGCTGGGAGGAGCGTCTCAAGCGTCATCACATGACTGTTAGTGATGACGCTCTCGGCTTTTCTCCTGTGTCACTGGCTGCTGCCTGGGCTCGCTCTTAACACCTCCCACCCCTCGCACAGGCTGAAGTGTGCGATCAGCCGTCTATGGGGATGAGGAGGCTGGGAGCTGCGCAGCAGCCAAATTTAGCATGCGCACAGACACAGTGCCATAGATTCTCTATCGCACGTGCGCTTAGGGACTATTTAGTACTACTACAGTGGCTGTGTATCTATCTACTCTTCTTTAATAACAGTAAACAGTACAGGGGCCAGGGGCACAAATAGTAAAAATGTATTTTGAAAAACATTGAAACAAATTTTTTTTTTTCTGGGGGTAAAAACAATATATAATTTTTTTCAATAGGTGGCTATTGAAAAATTATATATTTTTTTCTGGTTTTTTTTTATTTCTTCTGGGCTGCTGGGGGGCACGTGCGAGTGTGCTCAAATGGAGGAGCCTCCACTGCATAAAACACATAACCTTGTGCTGCATTCAAAGTTGTGAAGTATACTCCACTGTAGAAGTCAGATTTAAATACTCAGGACACTGACCCAAATATGCATACCGGTTTAAACACAGAGATTGACTAGCCCACTGTCAAGAACTCAACGTAGCATTAACGTCTCAAACACGCTTAGCTACACATACAGCCCATAACAGATAAAATTAAAAAAGTAATAATCCCTGTCTCAGTTAGTCACAAGATCAGTGCCTGCTCCCTGTCATTAATATCCTTCATAAAGGATTTGTGACCCACTAAAGTGCATAGACCTTTTAACCTCTTCAGTGCCAGCCTCCTAGCCCCAGAAGACAAAAAACTTACCTGCACATCTAGCTGTCCGGCAGGGGAACAGCTCACCCGGCATGAAAGGAACCACTCCTTACAGAGACCTGACTAAAAAAGAAAGACAGAGTAAACTTACTCAGGTTTTCTGAACTAGGGCAGCAACCTGTTAGGAACTTGTGAAGTGGGCTTCACTGCATTTTCCTAACTGCTTAAAAGCCACCATTGCCCTACTGAAGAGACTAAAGTGGAGTACGGTTAGACCCAATCTTGAGAGGGAAGATCAGAGAAAACCTACTCTGGCTTCAAAATAATAAAATCTTGATTTAAGTGAAATATTCTTCAGACACCAAACTTCACCTCCTCCTTGTACCAAAGGCAGAGAGAATGACTGGGGATTGTGGGAAGGGAAGTGATACTTAACAGCTTTGCTGTGGTGCTCTTTGCCTTCTCCTGCTGGCCAGGAGTGATATTCCCAACAGCAATTGACGATTCTGTGGACTCACCGTGTCTTAAGAAAGAAAATGCATTAACCTCTTTGCAGCGGTACTATAATGTAAAGGGGAAAGCTGCAGGACGCCGTATATGGTAGGATGTTCCATGCAGTTCAAATGGTGTTAAAGCCCAGTACGGTTAAAACGGTATGGAACGTCCTAACGGCGTAAAGGGGTTAAGATCACCTTAAACAATCAGGTGAATTCTATGGGACTCTTCTGTTCAACTAGTGTGTGAAAACTTCATTCTGCATAAAAAAAATTGCAGTGTGACTAGTACTAGTCACATTGCAATTTTTTTATGCAGAATGCCGTTTTAACCATACTGGGCTTTAACACCATTAGAACAGGACACAAAAAATGGGGAAAAAAAACATAATTTATGTAAGAACTTACCTGATAAATTAATTTCTTTCATATTAGCAAGAGTCCATGAGCTAGTGACGTATGGGATATACATTCCTACCAGGAGGGGCAAAGTTTCCCAAACCTCAAAATGCCTACAAATACACCCCTCACCACACCCACAAATCAGTTTAACGAATAGCCAAGAAGTGGGGTGATAAGAAAAAAAGTGCGAAAGCATAAAAAATAAGGAATTGGAATAATTGTGCTTTATACAAAAAAAGGTGGGCCTCATGGACTCTTGCTAATATGAAAGAAATGAATTTATCAGGTAAGTTCTTACATAAATTATGTTTTCTTTCATGTAATTAGCGTCCATGAGCTAGTGACGTATGGGATAATGACTACCCAAGATGTGGATCTTCCACGCAAGAATCACTAGAGAGGGAGGGATAAAATAAAGACAGCCAATTCCGCTGAAAATAATCCACACCCAAAATAAAGTTTAAATCTTATAATGAAAAAAAATGAAATTATAAGCAGAAGAATCAAACTGAAACCGCTGCCTGAAGTACTTTTCTACCAAAAACTGCTTCAGAAGAAGAAAACACATCAAAATGGTAGAATTTAGTAAAAGTATGCAAAGAAGACCAAGTTGCTGCTTTGCAAATCTGATCAACTGAAGCTTCATTCCTAAACGCCCAGGAAGTAGAAACTGACCTAGTAGAATGAGCTGTAATCCTTTGAGGCAGAGTTTTACCCGACTCGACATAAGCATGATGAATTAAAGATTTTAACCAAGATGCCAAAGAAACGGCAGAGGCCTTCTGACCTTTCCTAGAACCGGAAAAGATAACAAATAGACTAGAAGTCTTTCGGAAATTCTTAGTAGCTTCAACATAATATTTCAAAGCTCTAACTACATCCAAAGAATGCAATGATCTCTCTTTAGAATTCTTAGGATTAGGACACAATGAAGGAACCACAATTTCTCTACTAATGTTGTTAGAATTCACAACCTTAGGTAAAAATGTAAAAGAAGTTCGCAACACCGCCTTATCCTAATGAAAAATCAGAAAAGGAGACTCACAAGAAAGAGCAGATAATTCAGAAACTCTTCTAGCAGAAGAGATGGCCAAAAGAAACAAAACTTTCCAAGAAAGTAATTTAATGTCCAGTGAATGCATAGGTTCAAACGGAGGAGCTTGAAGAGCCCCCAGAACCAAATTCAAACTCCAAGGAGGAGAAATTGTCTTAATTACAGGTTTTATACGAACCAAAGCTTATACAAAACAATGAATATCAGGAAGATTAGCAATCTTTCTTTGAAAAAGAAGAGAAAGAGCAGAGATTTGTGCTTTCAAGGAACTTGCAGACAGACCCTTATCCAAACCATCCTGAAGAAACTGTAAAATTCTCGGAATTCTAAAAGAATGCCAGGAAAAATGATGAGAAAGACACCAAGAAATGTAAGTCTTCCAGACTCGATAATATATCTTCCTAGATACAGATTTACGAGCCTGTAACATAGTATTAATCACAGAGTCAGAGAAACCTCTTTGACTAAGAATCAAGCGTTCAATCTCCATACCTTCAAATTTAAGGATTTGAGATCCTGATGGAAAAAAGGACCTGGTGATAGAAGGTCTGGTCTTAACAGAAGAGTCCACGGTTGGCAAGAGGCCATCCGGACAAGATCTGCATACCAAAACCTGTGAGGCCATGCTGGAGCCACCAGCAGAACAAACGAGCATTCCTTCAGAATCTTGGAGATTACTCTTGGAAGAAGAACTAGAGGCGGAAAGATATAGGCAGGATGATACTTCCAAGGAAGAGACAATGCATCCACTGCTTCCGCCTGAGGATCCCTGGATCTGGACAGATACCTGGGAAGTTTCTTGTTTAGATGAGAAGCCATCAGATCTATTTCTGGAAGTCCCCACATTTGAACAATCTGAAGAAATACCTCTGGGTGAAGAGACCATTCGCCCGGATGTAACGTTTGGCGGCTGAGATAATTCGCTTCCCAATTGTCTATACCTGGGATATGAACCGCAGAAATTAGACAGGAGCTGGATTCCGCCCAAACCAGAATTCGAGATACTTCTTTCATAGCCAGAGGACTGTGAGTCCCTCCTTGATGATTGATATATGCCACAGTTGTGACATTGTCTGTCTGAAAACAAATGAACGATTCTCTCTTTAGAAGAGGCCATGACTGAAGAGCTCTGAAAATTGCACGGAGTTCCAAAATATTGATTGGTAATCTCACCTCCTGAGATCCCCAAACTGCTCCCCAACCTGTCAGACTTGCATCTGTTGAAATCACAGTCCAGGTTGGAAGAACAAAAGAAGCCCCCTGAACTAAACGTTGGTGATCTGTCCACCACGTCAGAGAGTGTCGTACAAACGGTGTTAAAGATATCAATTGATATATCTTTGTGAAATCCCTGCACCACTGGTTCAGCATACAGAGCTGAAAAGGTCGCATGTGAAAACGAGCAAAGGGGATCGCGTCCGATGCAGCAGTCATAAGACCTAGAATTTCCATGCATAAGGCTACCGAAGGGAATGATTGAGACTGAAGGTTTCGACAGGCTGAAACCAATTTTAGACGTCTCTTGTCTGTCAGAGACAGAGTCATGGACACTGAATCTATCTGGAAACCTAAAAAGGTTACCCTTGTCTGAGGAATCAATGAACTTTTCGGCAAATTGATTCTCCAACCATGATCTCGGAGAAACAATACGAGTCGATTCGTATGAGATTCTGCTAAACGTGAAGACTGAGCAAGTACCAAGATATCGTCCAAATAAGGAAATACCACAATACCCTGTTCTCTGATTACAGACAGAAGGGCACCGAGAACCTTTGTAAAAATCCTTGGAGCTGTTGCTAGGCCAAACAGAAGAGCCACAAATTGGTAATGCTTGTCTAGGAAAGAGAATCTCAGAAACTGATAGTGATCTGGATGAATCGGAATATGCAGATATGCATCCTGTAAATCTATTGTGGACATATAATGCCCTTGCTGAACAAAAGGCAGAATAGTCCTTATAGTTACCATTTTGAATGTTGGTATCCTTACATAACGATTCAATATTTTTAGATCCAGAACTGGTCTGAAGGAATTCTCCTTCTTTGGTACAATGAAGAGATTTGAATAAAACCCCAGTCCCTGTTCCAGAACTGGAACTGGCATAATTACTCCAGCCAACTCTAGATCTGAAACACATTTCAGAAATGCTTGAGCCTTCGCTGGATTTACTGGGACACGGGAAAGAAAAAATCTCTTTGCAGGAGGCCTTATTTTGAAGCCAATTCTGTACCCTTCTGAAACAATGTTCTGAATCCAAAGATTGTGAATTGAATTTATCCAAATTTCTTTGAAAAATCGTAATCTGCCCCCTACCAGTTGAGCTAGAATGAGGGCCGCACCTTCATGTGGACTTGGGAGCTGGCTTTGGTTTTCTAAAAGGCTTGGATTTATTCCAGACCGGAGATGGTTTCCAAACTGATACCGCTCCTGTGGATGAAGGATCAGGCTTTTGTTCCTTATTGTGACGAAAGGAACGAAAATGATTATTAGACCTAAATTTACCTTTAGATTTTTTATCCTGTGGTAAAAAAGTTCCTTTCCCTCCAGTAACAGTTGAGATAATAGAATCCAACTGAGAACCAAATAATTTATTACCCTGGAAAGAAAGGGAAAGCAAAGTTGACTTAGAAGACATATCAGCATTCCAAGTTTTAAGCCATAAAGCTCTTCTAGCTAAAATAGCTAGAGACCTATACCTGACATCAACTCTAATGATATCAAAGATGGCATCACAAATAAAGTTATTAGCATGTTGAAGAAGATTAACAATGCTATGAGAATTATGATCTGTTACTTGTTGCGCTA
The DNA here is from genome assembly GCF_027579735.1 of Bombina bombina. NCBI lineage: Eukaryota > Metazoa > Chordata > Amphibia > Anura > Bombinatoridae > Bombina > Bombina bombina. Next base: position 129,558,291 of record NC_069509.1, on the reverse strand, counting down.
AAGCTTCTAACCAAAAAGTTGAAGCTGCAGCAACATCCGCTAAAGATATAGCAGGTCTAAGAAGATTACCTGAACATAAGTAAGCTTTTCTTAGAAAGGATTCAATCTTCCTATCTAAAGGATCCTTAAAGGAAGTACTATCTGCCGTAGGAATAGTAGTACGTTTAGCAAGAGTAGAGATAGCCCCATCAACTTTAGGGATTTTGTCCCAAAACTCTAATCTGTCAGATGGCACAGGATATAATTGCTTAAAACGTTTAGAAGGAGTAAATGAATTACCCAAATTATTCCATTCCCTGGAGATTACTTCAGAAATAGCATCAGGGACAGGAAAAACTTCTGGAATAACTACAGGAGATTTAAAAACCTTATTTAAACGTTTAGATTTAGTATCAAGAGGACCAGAATCCTCTATTTCTAATGCAATTAAGACTTCTTTAAGTAAAGAACGAATAAATTCCATTTTGAATAAATATGAAGATTTATCAGTATCAACCTCTGAAAGTGAATCCTCTGAACCAGAGGAATCATTATCAGAATCAGAATGATGATGTTCATTTAATAGTTCATCTGAAAAATGAGAAGTTTTAAAAGACCTTTTACGTTTACTAGAAGGGGGAATAACAGACATCGCCTTCTTAATGGATTTAGACACAAAATCTCTTATGTTAACAGGAACACTAGTATTAGATGTTGATGGAACAGCAACAGGTAATGTAGTATTACTAAAGGAAATATTATCTGCATTAACAAGTTTGTCATGACATTCAATACAAACAACAGCTGGAGGAACAGATACCACAAGTTTACAGCAGATACACTTAACTTTGGTAGATCCAGCACCAGGCAGTGATTTTCCAGTAGTATCTTCTGACTCAGGGTCAATCTGGGACATCTTGCAATATGTAATAGAAAAAACAACATATAAAGCAAAATTGATCAAATTCCTTAAATGACAGTTTCAGGAATGGGAAAAAATGCCAGTGAACAAGCTTCTAGCAACCAGAAGCAAATAAATAATGAGACTTAAATAATGTGGAGACAATAATGACGCCCATATTTTTTAGCGCCAAAAAAGACGCCCACATTATTTGGTGCCTAAATGACGCCACATCCGGAACGCCGACACTTTTGGCGCAAAAACGTCAAAAAAATGACGCAACTTCCGGCGACACGTATGACGCCGGAAATAGAAAAAAAATGTTTGTGCCAAAAAAGTCCGCGCCAAGAATGACGCAATAAAATGAAGCATTTTTAGCCCCCGCGAGCCTAACAGCCCACAGGAAAAAAAGTCAATTTTAAGGTAAGAAAAAATGATAAATTCATATGCATTATCCCAAATATGAAACTGACTGTCTGAAATAAGGAACGTTGAACATCCTGAGTCAAGGCAAATAAATGTTTGAACACATATATTTAGAACTTTATATAAAAGTGCCCAACCATAGCTTAGAGTGTCACAGAAAATAAGACTTACTTACCCCAGGACACTCATCTACACGTAGTAGAAAGCCAAACCAGTACTGAAACGAGAATCAGCAGAGGTAATGGTATATATAAGAGTATATCGTCGATCTGAAAAGGGAGGTAAGAGATGAATCTCTACGACCGATAACAGAGAACCTATGAAATAGACCCCGTAGAAGGAGATCATTGAATTCAAATAGGCAATACTCTCCTCACATCCCTCTGACATTCACTGCACGCTGAGAGGAAAACCGGGCTCCAAACTGCTGCGGAGCGCATATCAACGTAGAATCTAGCACAAACTTACTTCACCACCTCCATAGGAGGCAAAGTTTGTAAAACTGATTTGTGGGTGTGGTGAGGGGTGTATTTGTAGGCATTTTGAGGTTTGGGAAACTTTGCCCCTCCTGGTAGGAATGTATATCCCATACGTCACTAGCTCATGGACTCTTGCTAATTACATGAAAGAAAGAGTGTATTATGATCAGCTTAAACAATCATGTGAATACTATGGGACTGTTCATTATTTTATCCATGGGAAAAATGTTTATTATTGATATTTTATGCAGAATACAGTAGCAAAGCAAAAGAGGATATATGTAAAGAATATTCTATTTCTTAACTCCTTAATGACATTGATGTGTCCTGTACGTTGTGTGTCCTAAGGGGTTTTGATTCTTGTAATAACGTGGTTCCTGCTGACACCGGTAAGACCATGGTGTTACTGCACGCCTCACTGCCTAAAGCATGCCAAAATAATGTGGTCTTACTGCTGTTGGCGAGACCTGCCTATATAACCCCTTTAATGAAAAATCAGGGTACATTAGGGGTTAATCTCATTGCTAGTACAGCCTGTATATAAGCAACATGTTATTGGCTTGTGCAAGCATAATTATTTTAATGAATGACCTAAAAAAAATAAACAATACAATATTTTAGTAATTAGGATAAACAATACCAAGACCAATTTATTTTAATACTAGTACATACTTTTAAAAAGGTACACTCAAAGGGTCAGTTAGTTACAGCATGTAATTTTAAAAATAGCGCCCCTTTAATGCTATATATGCCATAAAAGGGATTAAACTCATAATAAAAGTACTCCATATTCATCCCCCTTGGTTATAGGTAGTCTCATTTTCATATCCAGAAGATTCACGTTGTTTTCAAAAATAGTTTCCTATCCCCTCCCCATCTCATAGGTGGGATATAGTCAATTAATTAGAATCTTAGTTGAGACATAGTGTCCATCAGAATTCTAATAGATAACTTATCCTGGACAATTCTATCTCTCATTCTTTGTGCAGTTTCTCCTATATAGATGAACCCACATGGACATTTAATTAAATAAACCATATGAATGGTATTACATGTAAAGAAACCAGAAATATGGAATTTGTGACCCCTCCGTGGATGCAAAAAATTATCACCTTCAAATATGCTGTTGAATTATGGCATGGATAACACCCATTTCTACTTGCTGTAATATAACCTGTATTATTACCTCTATTACTCCCTATGTCTGCCCTAAGCAGCTTGACTTTAATATTCAGGGATTTAGTATATGCCTTAAATGGGCGATTCTTAAAAGCCTCTATATCAGGGTGACATTCCCTCAGGATATACAAATATTTGTCCACAATTTAAAAATATTTTACTTAGCAAATTGTCTTGCGTGTCACAAGGCCTCATCACGTGGGATTTAATGGACCTTCTGTATACTCTTTTGAATTTCCATCACTGGTAACCCCTTTTAATAAATCGTGCCCCATTTAGTGTAATCTCAATGGAACTAATGTCTTAGCTTGTATTATTCTTTTTACACGTAACAGTTGGCTGAAGGGAAGAAATTTTAATAAAGACTCTGGGTGTGAACTATTAAATGCAATAAACTATTGGGATCTGTCTTCTTTGTAAACAAGTCAGTTCTCACAGAGACATTTTCTTTGTATACACTGGTATCCAAAAGTACCAAAGAAATTTCACTCCATGTAAGAGTAAACCTGGGGCGCGATCCGATATAGATCGCAGTTTGCGGCGCAAGCGAGGGAACCCACGTCGCCCGCAGTTTCAGCTCGCAACTCGAGCCATCCAATATGCGGCGCCGTCACTTGCTAAAGTGGCGCAAGTCTCACAAACCAGCGATGTCCAGAAATCTGCGTAAGTACAGATTTTTGGAGTCGCCAGTGACTTGCGCCACGTTAGAAACTGCCGGCGCCTATAAAACCTGACTAAAGTCTAAATCACCCGCACTGTCTAACACGCCTCCCTAACATAGCCCGACACGTCTAACCCTCTATCCGCTATCCCCCCTCACTATCCTAACAATAAAAAAGCTATTAACCCCTAAACCACCGCTCCCGTACCCTGCCGCAACCTAATAAAGTTATTAACCCCTAAACCGTCGCTCCTGTACCCCGCCGCCAGCTATATTATATCTATAACCCCCTAAAGTGAGCCCCTAACACCGCCGCCATCTATATTAAAATTATTAACCTCTAATGTAAGCCCCTAACACCGCCGCCATCTCTATTAAAATGATTAACCCCTAATTTAATCTACCTACCCCGCCGCCAGCTATATTATCTATATTAACCCTAAGTATATTATAGTTAATATAGGTATTACATTATATATATTAACTATATTAACCCTAATTATATTATGGTTAATATAGTTAATATAGTTACTATAGTATTTATATTAACTATATTAACTCTATCTAACCCTAACACCCCTAACTAAATTTATATTAAATTAATCTAATTCATTTATAAACTAAAATATTCCTATTTAAATCTAAATACTTACCTATAAAATAAACCCTAAGATAGCTACAATATAATTAATAATTACATTGTAGCTATGTTAGGGTTAATATTTATTTTACAGGTAAATTGTTAATTATTTTAACTAGGTATAATAGCTATTAAATAGTTATTAACTATTTAATATCTACCTAGTTAAAATAATTACCCAATTACCTGTAAAATAAATCCTAACCTAAGTTACAAATACACCTACACTATCAATAAATTAAATAAACTACAAACATCTATCTAAAAATACAATTAAATTAACTAAACTAAATTACAAAAAAAACAAACACTAAATTACAAAAAATAAAAAAAAGATTACAAGATTTTTAAGCTAATTACACCTATTCTAAGCCCCCTAATAAAATAATAAACCCCCAAAATAAAAATAATTCCCTGCCCTATTCTAAATTAAAAAAAGTTCAAAGCTCTTTACCTTACCAGCCCTTAAAAGGGCCTTTTGTGGGGCATGCCCCAAAGAATTCAGCTCTTTTGCATACAAATACAATACCCCCCCCCATTACAACCCACCACCCACATACCCCTATTCTAAAACCACCCAAACCCCCCTTAAAAAAGCCTAACACTACCCCCCTGAAGATCTCCCTACCTTGTCTTCACCACACCGGGCCGAACTCCTGATCCGATCCGGGCGATGTCTTGCTCCAAGCAGCAAAGAAGAATTCTTCCTCCGGCGATGTCTTCCTCCAAGCAGCAAAGAAGAATTCTTTCCAATAGCTATTAACCCACTTGAATTTGTAATAGAAGTATAAAGGCTGACAACATCTGAAGTATAAAGAAAATCACTTGTATCCTTGATATGATATAGATTATGTCACATATGGTCTTTAAAAACCTATCCAAGAATATTGATACATTTGAAAATATAGATAAGTACTTTTTACAATGGATCTACCTGGTGGTCTCAAATAATGCTGATGTATTTTCAGAATTGTGTCAAATACTAGAAAATTTCATGTCCACATTGGGGTTATATCCAAATCTGAGGTACAATTGGAAAGAGAAAGAAAAGGAAAAGGAAAACAATAAACAAAGACTATAAAAATATGCACTCCATAAAATAAAGTACAATATGAAACCTTGTATAACAAAAAGAATAAAAAAAGGGAATAATGTGTTTTTATGCACACAAATAAGACAGTCAATAGACTGAAAAAAAATATAGAAAAAAAGGTGTTTATATACACACCGATAAGGAAAAAAATATGTTTATATATACACAGATAAGGAAAAAAGGTGTTTTATATAAATGTTTATGACAGCCCATAGACTAAAAAAGTAAAAAAAAGAAAAGAATAAAAAAAACGGTGCTTATGAGCAAACATAATGCAGTCGGCATACTGATGAAGTGACAAAAAACATAATTTATGTAAGAACTTACCTGATAAATTAATTTCTTTCATATTAGCAAGAGTCCATGAGCTAGTGACGTATGGGATATACATTCCTACCAGGAGGGGCAAAGTTTCCCAAACCTTAAAATGCCTATAAATACACCCCTCACCACACCCACAATTCAGTTTAACGAATAGCCAAGCAAGTGGGGTGATAAGAAAGGTGCGAAAGCCTGTACAAAACAATGAATATCAGGAAGATTAGCAATCTTTCTGTGAAAAAGAACAGAAAGAGCAGATATTTGTCCTTTCAAAGAACTTGCAGACAAACCTTTATCCAAACCATCCTGAAGAAATTGTAAAATTCTAGGAATTCTGAAAAAATGCCAGGAGAATTTATGAAAAGAACACCAAGAGATGTAAGTCTTCCAAACTCGATAATAAATCTTTCTAGAGACAGATTTTCGAGCCTGTAACATAGTATTAATCACTGAGTCAGAGAAACGTCTATGACTAAGAATTAAGCGTTCAATCTCCATACCTTCAAATTTAATAATTTGAGATCCTGATGGAAAAAAGGGCCTTGAGATAGAAGGTCTGGCCTTAACGGAAGTGTCCAAGGTTGGCAACTGGCCATCCGAACGAGAACCGGAAACCAAAACCTGTGAGGCCATGCTGGAGCCACCAGCAGTACAAATGAGCGCTCCAATATAATTTTGGAGATTACTCTCGGAAGAAGAACTAGAGGCGGAAAGATATAAGCAGGATGATAATTCCAAGGAATTGACAATACATCCACTGCTTCCGCCTGAGGATCCCGGGATCTGGACAGATACCTGGGAAGTTTCTTGTTCAGATGAGAGGCCATCAGATCTATTTCTGGAAGTCCCCAGATTTGAACAATCTGAAGAAAAACCTCTGGATGAAGAGACCATTCGCCCGGATGTAACGTCTGGCGACTGAGATAATCCGCTTCCCAATTGTCTACACCTGGGATGTGAACCGCAGAAATTAGACAGGAGTTGGAATCCGCCCATACAAGTATCCAAGATACTTCTTTCATAGTTTGAGGACTGTGAGTCCCCCCTTGATGATTGACATATGCCACGGTCGTGACATTGTCCGTTTGAAAACAAATAAACGATTCTCTCTTCAGAAGAGGCCAGAACTGAAGAGCTCTGAAAATCGCACGGAGTTCCAAAATATTGATTGGTAATCTCGCCTCCTGAGATTTCCAAACCCCTTGCGCTGTCAGAGATCCCCAAACAGCTCCCCAACCTGATAGACTCGCATCTGTTGAGATCACAGTCCAGGTTGGATGAACGAAAGAGGCCCCTTGAATTAAACGATGATTATCCATCCACCAAGTTAGAGATGATCGAACATTGGGATTTAAGGATATTATTTGTGATATTCTTATATAATCCCTGCACCACTGGTTCAGCATACAAAGCTGGAGTGGTCTTGTGTGAAAACGAGCAAAAGGGATCGTGTCCGATGCAGCAGTCATGAGACCTAAAATCTCCATGCATAATGCTACCGAAGGGAACAATTGAGACTGAAGGTTTCGACAGGCTGAAACCAATTTCAGACGTCTCTTTTCTGTCAGAGACAAAGTCATGGACACTGAATCTATTTGGAAACCTAAAAAGGTTACCCTTGTCTGAGGAATCAAGGAACTCTTTGGTAAATTGATCCTCCAACCATGTCTTTGAAGAAACAACACAAGTTGATTCGTATGAGATTCTGCAGAATGTGAAGACTGAGCAAGTACCAAGATATCGTCCAAATAATGAAATACCGCAATACCCTGTTCTCTGATTACAGAGAGAAGGGCACCAAGAACCTTCTAAAAGATCCTTGGGGCTGTTGCTAGACCAAATGGAAGAGCAATAAACTGGTAATGCTTGTCTAGAAAAGAGAATCTCAGAAACTGATAGTGATCTGGATGAATTGGAATATGCAGGTATGCATCCTGTAAATCTATTGTAGACATATAATGCCCTTGCTGAACAAAAGGCAGAATAGTTCTTATAGTCACCATTTTGAATGTTGGTATCCTTACATAACGATTCAATATTTTTAGATCCAGAACCGGTATGAAAGAATTCTCTTTCTTTGAATAGCTTTGAATAAAACCCCAGACCCTGTTCCAGAACTGGAACTGGTATAATTACCCCAGCTAACTCTAGGTCTGAAACACATTTCAGAAACGCCTGAGCCTTCACTGGATTGACTGGAATGCGTGAGAGAAAGAATCTTCTCACAGGCGGTCTTACTTTGAAACCTATTCTGTACCCTTGTGAAACAAGGTTCTGAATCCAAAGATTGTGAACCGAATTGATCCAAACATCTTTGAAAAATCGTAACCTGCCCCCTACCAGCTCTGCTGGAATGAGGGCCGCACCTTCATGCGGATTTAGGGGCTGGTTTTGACTTTCTGGAAGGCTTGGATTTATTCCAGACTGGATTAGGTTTCCAACCGGAAAAAATAATTTATGTAAGAACTTACCTGATAAATTCATTTCTTTCATATTAGCAAGAGTCCATGAGCTAGTGACGTATGGGATATACATTCCTACCAGGAGGGGCAAAGTTTCCCAAACCTCAAAATGCCTATAAATACACCCCTCACCACACCCACAAATCAGTTTAACGAATAGCCAAGAAGTGGGGTGATAAGAAAAAAGTGTGAAAGCATAAAAAATAAGGAATTGGAATAATTGTGCTTTATACAAAAAAATCATAACCACCACAAAAAAGGGTGGGCCTCATGGACTCTTGCTAATATGAAAGAAATGAATTTATCAGGTAAGTTCTTACATAAATTATGTTTTCTTTCATGTAATTAGCAAGAGTCCATGAGCTAGTGACGTATGGGATAATGACTACCCAAGATGTGGATCTTCCACGCAAGAGTCACTAGAGAGGGAGGGATAAAATAAAGACAGCCAATTCCGCTGAAAATAATCTACACCCAAAATAAAGTTTAAATCTTATAATGAAAAAAACTGAAATTATAAGCAGAAGAATCAAACTGAAACAGCTGCCTGAAGTACTTTTCTACCAAAAACTGCTTCAGAAGAAGAAAATACATCAAAATGGTAGAATTTAGTAAAAGTATGCAAAGAAGACCAAGTTGCTGCTTTACAAATCTGATCAACAGAAGCTTCATTCCTAAACGCCCAGGAAGTAGAAACTGACCTAGTAGAATGAGCTGTAATCCTTTGAGGCAGAGTTTTACCCGACTCGAAATAAGCATGATGAATTAAAGATTTCAACCAAGATGCCAAAGAAATGGCAGAGGCCTTCTGACCTTTCCTAGAACCGGAAAAGATAACAAAAAGACTAGAAGTCTTTTGGAAATTCTTAGTAGCTTCAACATAATATTTCAAAGCTCTAACTACATCCAAAGAATGCAATGATCTCTCCTTAGAATTCTTAGGATTAGGACATAATGAAGGAACCACAATTTCTCTACTAATGTTGTTAGAATTCACAATCTTAGGTAAAAATTGAAAAGAAGTTCACAACACCGCCTTATCCTGATGAAAAATCAGAAAAGGAGACTCACAAGAAAGAGCAGATAATTCAGAAACTCTTCTGGCAGAAGAGATGGCCAAAAGAAACAAAACTTTCCAAGAAAGTAATTTAATGTCCAAAGAATGCATAGGTTCAAATGGAGGAGCTTGAAGAGCCCCCAGAACCAAATTCAAACTCCAAGGAGGAGAAATTGACTTAATGACAGGTTTTATACGAACCAAAGCTTGTACAAAACAACAAATATCAGGAAGATTAGCAATCTTTCTGTGAAAAAGAACAGAAAGAGCAGAGATTTGTCCTTTCAAGGAACTTGCAGACAAACCTTTATCCAAACCATCCTGAAGAAATTGTAAAATTCTCGGAATTCTAAAAGAATGCCAGGAAAAATGATGAGAAAGACACCAAGAAATGTAAGTCTTCCAGACTCTATAATATATCTTCCTAGATACAGATTTACGAGCCTGTAACATGGTATTAATCACAGAGTCAGAGAAACCTCTTTGACTAAGAATCAAGCGTTCAATCTCCATACCTTTAAATTTAAGGATTTGAGATCCTGATGGAAAAAAGGACCTTGCGACAGAAGGTCTGGTCTTAACGGAAGAGTCCACGGTTGGCAAGAGGCCATCCGGACAAGATCCGCATACCAAAACCTGTGCGGCCATGCTGGAGCCACCAGCAGAACAAACGAGCATTCCTTCAGAATCTTGGAGATTATTCTTGGAAGAAGAACTAGAGGCGGAAAGATATAGGCAGGATGATACTTCCAAGGAAGTGACAATGCATCCACTGCTTCCGCTTGAGGATCCCTGGATCTGGACAGATACCTGGGAAGTTTCTTGTTTAGATGAGAAGCCATCAGATCTATTTCTGGAAGTCCCCACATTTGAACAATCTGAAAAAATACCTCTGGGTGAAGAGACCATTCGCCTGGATGTAACGTTTGGCGGCTGAGATAATCCGCTTCCCAATTGTCTATACCTGGGATATGAACCGCAGAAATTAGACAGGAGCTGGATTCCGCCCAAACCAGAATTCGAGATACTTCTTTCATAGCCAGAGGACTGTGAGTCCCTCCTTGATGATTGATATATGCCACAGTTGTGACATTGTCTGTCTGAAAACGAATGAACGATTCTCTCTTTAGAAGAGGCCAAGACTGAAGAGCTCTGAAAATTGCACGGAGTTCCAAAATGTTGATTGGTAATCTCACCTCCTGAGATTCCCAAACTCCTTGTGCTGTCAGAGACCCCCAAACTGCTCCCCAACCTGTCAGACTTGCATCTGTTGAAATCACAGTCCAGGTTGGAAGAACAAAAGAAGCCCCCTGAACTAAACGTTGGTGATCTGTCCACCACGTCAGAGAGTGTCGTACAAATGGTTTTAAAAATATTAATTGATGTATCTTTGTGAAATCCCTGCACCACTGGTTCAGCATACAGAGCTGAAGAGGTCGCATGTGAAAACGAGCAAAGGGGATCGCGTCCGATGCAGCAGTCATAAGACCTAGAATTTCCATGCATAAGGCTACCAAAGGGAATGATTGAGACTGAAGGTTTCGACAGGCTGAAACCAATTTTAGAAGTCTCTTGTCTGTCAGAGACAGAGTCATGGACACTGAATCTATCTGGAAACCTAAAAAGGTTACCCTTGTCTGAGGATTCAATGAACTTTTTGGCAAATTGATCCTCCAACCATGATCTCGAAGAAACAATACGAGTCGATTCGTATGAGATTCTGCTAAACGTGAAGACTGAGCAAGTACCAAGATATCGTCCAAATAAGGAAATACCACAATACCCTGTTCTCTGATTACAGACAGAAGGGTACCGAGAACCTTTGTAAAAATCCTTGGAGCTGTTGCTAGGCCAAACGGCAGAGCCACAAATTGGTAATGCTTGTCTAGGAAAGAGAATCTCAGAAACTGATAGTGATCTGGATGAATCGGAATATGCAGATATGCATCCTGTAAATCTATTGTGGACATATAATGCCCATGCTGAACAAAAGGCAGGATAGTCCTTATAGTTACCATTTTGAATGTTGGTATCCTTACATAACGATTCAATATTTTTAGATCCAGAACTGGTCTGAAGGAATTCTCCTTCTTTGGTACAATGAAGAGATTTGAATAAAACCCCAATCCCTGTTCCAGAACTGGAACTGGCATAATTACTCCAGCCAACTCTAGATCTGAAACACATTTCAGAAATGCTTGAGCCTTCGCTGGATTTACTGGGACACGGGAAAGAAAAAATCTCTTTGCAGGAGGCCTTATTTTGAAGCCAATTCTGTACCCTTCTGAAACAATGTTCTGAATCCAAAGATTGTGAATTGAATTGAACCAAATTTCTTTGAAAAATCGTAATCTGCCCCCTACCAGCTGAGCTGGAATGAGGGCTGCACCTTCATGTGGACTTGGGAGCTGGCTTTGGTTTTCTAAAAGGCTTGGATTTATTCCAGACTGGAGATGGTTTCCAAACTGATACCGCTCCTGAGGATGAAGGATCAGGCTTTTGTTCCTTATTGTGATGAAAGGAACGAAAACGATTATTAGACCTAAATTTACCTTTAGATTTTTTTATCCTGTGGTAAAAAAGTTCCTTTCCCTCCAGTAACAGTTGAGATAATAGAATCCAACTGAGAACCAAATAATTTATTACCCTGGAAGGAAAGGGAAAGCAAAGTTGACTTAGAAGACATATCAGCATTCCAAGTTTTAAGCCATAAAGCTCTTCTAGCTAAAATAGCTAGAGACATATACCTGACATCAACTCTAATGATATCAAAGATGGCATCACAAATAAAGTTATTAGCATGTTGAAGAAGATTATCAATGGTATGAGAATTATGATCTGATACTTGTTGCGCTAAAGCTTCCAACCAAAAAGTTGAAGCTGCAGCAACATCCGCTAAAGATATAGCAGGTCTAAGAAGATTACCTGAACATAAGTAAGCTTTTCTTAGAAAGGATTCAATTTTCCTATCTAAAGGATCCTTAAAGGAAGTACTATCTGCCGTAGGAATAGTAGTACGTTTAGCAAGAGTAGAGATAGCCCCATCAACTTTAGGGATTTTGTCCCAAAACTCTAATCTGTCTAATCAGGAAGTTTAGCAATCTTTCTGTGAAAAAGAACAGAAAGAGCAGAGATTTGTCCTTTCAAGGAACTTGCAGACAAACCTTTATCCAAACCATCCTGAAGAAATTGTAAAATTCTCGGAATTCTAAAAGAATGCCAGGAAAAATGATGAGAAAGACACCAAGAAATGTAAGTCTTCCAGACTCTATAATATATCTTCCTAGATACAGATTTACGAGCCTGTAACATGGTATTAATCACAGAGTCAGAGAAACCTCTTTGACTAAGAATCAAGCGTTCAATCTCCATACCTTTAAATTTAAGGATTTGAGATCCTGATGGAAAAAAGGACCTTGCGACAGAAGGTCTGGTCTTAACGGAAGAGTCCACGGTTGGCAAGAGGCCATCCGGACAAGATCTGCATACCAAAACCTGTGCGGCCATGCTGGAGCCACCAGCAGAACAAACGAGCATTCCTTCAGAATCTTGGAGATTATTCTTGGAAGAAGAACTAGAGGCGGAAAGATATAGGCAGGATGATACTTCCAAGGAAGTGACAATGCATCCACTGCTTCCGCTTGAGGATCCCTGGATCTGGACAGATACCTGGGAAGTTTCTTGTTTAGATGAGAAGCCATCAGATCTATTTCTGGAAGTCCCCACATTTGAACAATCTGAAGAAATACCTCTGGGTGAAGAGACCATTCGCCTGGATGTAACGTTTGGCGGTTGAGATAATCCGCTTCCCAATTGTCTATACCTGGGATATGAACCGCAGAAATTAGACAGGAGCTGGATTCCGCCCAAACCAGAATTCGAGATACTTCTTTCATAGCCAGAGGACTGTGAGTCCCTCCTTGATGATTGATATATGCCACAGTTGTGACATTGTCTGTCTGAAAACGAATGAACGATTCTCTCTTTAGAAGAGGCCAAGACTGAAGAGCTCTGAAAATTGCACGGAGTTCCAAAATGTTGATTGGTAATCTCACCTCCTGAGATTCCCAAACTCCTTGTGCTGTCAGAGACCCCCAAACTGCTCCCCAACCTGTCAGACTTGCATCTGTTGAAATCACAGTCCAGGTTGGAAGAACAAAAGAAGCCCCCTGAACTAAACGTTGGTGATCTGTCCACCACGTCAGAGAGTGTCGTACAAATGGTTTTAAAAATATTAATTGATGTATCTTTGTGAAATCCCTGCACCACTGGTTCAGCATACAGAGCTGAAGAGGTCGCATGTGAAAACGAGCAAAGGGGATCGCGTCCGATGCAGCAGTCATAAGACCTAGAATTTCCATGCATAAGGCTACCAAAGGGAATGATTGAGACTGAAGGTTTCGACAGGCTGAAACCAATTTTAGAAGTCTCTTGTCTGTCAGAGACAGAGTCATGGACACTGAATCTATCTGGAAACCTAAAAAGGTTACCCTTGTCTGAGGATTCAATGAACTTTTTGGCAAATTGATCCTCCAACCATGATCTCGAAGAAACAATACGAGTCGATTCGTATGAGATTCTGCTAAACGTGAAGACTGAGCAAGTACCAAGATATCGTCCAAATAAGGAAATACCACAATACCCTGTTCTCTGATTACAGACAGAAGGGTACCGAGAACCTTTGTAAAAATCCTTGGAGCTGTTGCTAGGCCAAACGGCAGAGCCACAAATTGGTAATGCTTGTCTAGGAAAGAGAATCTCAGAAACTGATAGTGATCTGGATGAATCGGAATATGCAGATATGCATCCTGTAAATCTATTGTGGACATATAATGCCCTTGCTGAACAAAAGGCAGGATAGTCCTTATAGTTACCATTTTGAATGTTGGTATCCTTACATAACGATTCAATATTTTTAGATCCAGAACTGGTCTGAAGGAATTCTCCTTCTTTGGTACAATGAAGAGATTTGAATAAAACCCCAATCCCTGTTCCAGAACTGGAACTGGCATAATTACTCCAGCCAACTCTAGATCTGAAACACATTTCAGAAATGCTTGAGCCTTCGCTGGATTTACTGGGACACGGGAAAGAAAAAATCTCTTTGCAGGAGGCCTTATTTTGAAGCCAATTCTGTACCCTTCTGAAACAATGTTCTGAATCCAAAGATTGTGAATTGAATTGAACCAAATTTCTTTGAAAAATCGTAATCTGCCCCCTACCAGCTGAGCTGGAATGAGGGCTGCACCTTCATGTGGACTTGGGAGCTGGCTTTGGTTTTCTAAAAGGCTTGGATTTATTCCAGACTGGAGATGGTTTCCAAACTGATACAGCTCCTGAGGATGAAGGATCAGGCTTTTGTTCCTTATTGTGATGAAAGGAACGAAAACGATTATTAGACCTAAATTTACCCTTAGATTTTTTATCCTGTGGTAAAAAAGTTCCTTTCCCTCCAGTAACAGTTGAGATAATAGAATCCAACTGAGAACCAAATAATTTATTACCCTGGAAGGAAAGGGAAAGCAAAGTTGACTTAGAAGACATATCAGCATTCCAAGTTTTAAGCCATAAAGCTCTTCTAGCTAAAATAGCTAGAGACATATACCTGACATCAACTCTAATGATATCAAAGATGGCATCACAAATAAAGTTATTAGCATGTTGAAGAAGATTATCAATGGTATGAGAATTATGATCTGATACTTGTTGCGCTAAAGCTTCCAACCAAAAAGTTGAAGCTGCAGCAACATTCGCTAAAGATATAGCAGGTCTAAGAAGATTACCTGAACATAAGTAAGCTTTTCTTAGAAAGGATTCAATTTTCCTATCTAAAGGATCCTTAAAGGAAGTACTATCTGCCGTAGGAATAGTAGTACGTTTAGCAAGAGTAGAGATAGCCCCATCAACTTTAGGGATTTTGTCCCAAAACTCTAATCTGTCAGCTGGCACAGGATATAATTGCTTAAAACGTTTAGAAGGAGTAAATGAATTACCCAAATTATTCCATTCCCTGGAGATTACTTCAGAAATAGCATCAGGGACAGGAAAAACCTCTGGAATAACTACAGGAGATTTAAAAACCTTATTTAAACGTTTAGATTTAGTATCAAGAGGACCAGAATCCTCTATTTCTAATGCAATTAAAACCTCTTTAAGTAAAGAAGGAATAAATTCCATTTTGAATAAATATGAAGATTTATCAGCATCAACCTCTGAAACAGAATCCTCTGAACCAGAGGAACCACTATCAGAATCAGAATGATGATGTTCATTTAAAAATTCATCTGAAAAATGAGAAGTTTTAAAAGACCTTTTACGTTTACTAGAAGGAGGAATAACAGACATAGCCTTCTTAATGGATTTAGACACAAAATCTCTTATGTTAACAGGAACACTAGTATTAGATGTTGATTGAACAGCAACAGGTAATGTAGTATTACTAAAGGAAATATTATCTGCATTAACAAGCTTGTCATGACATTCATTACAAACAACAGCTGGAGGAACAGAAACCACAAGTTTACAGCAGATACACTTAACTTTGGTAGATCCAGCACCAGGCAGTGATTTTCCAGTAGTATCTTCTGGCTCAGGGTCAATCTGGGACATCTTGCAATATGTAATAGAAAAAACAACATATAAAGCAAAATTGATCAAATTCCTTAAATGACAGTTTCAGGAATGGGAAAAAATGCCAGTGAACAAGCTTCTAGCAACCAGAAGCAATAAATAATGAGACTTAAATAATGTGGAGACAATAATGACGCCCAAATTTTTTAGCGCCAAAAAAGACGCCCACATTATTTGGCGCCTAAATGCTTTTGGCGCCAAAAATGATGCCACATCCGGAACGCCGACACTTTTGGCGCAAAAAAACGTCAAAAAAATGACGCAACTTCCGGCGACACGTATGACGCCGGAAATAGAAAAATATTTTTGCGCCAAAAAAGTCCGCACCAAAAATGACGCAATAAAATGAAGCATTTTCAGCCCCCGCGAGCCTAACAGCCCACAGGAAAAAAAGTCAATTTTAAGGTAAGAAAAAAATGAAAAATTCAGCATTATCCCAAATATGAAACTGACTGTCTGAAAATAAGGAACGTTGAACATCCTGAGTCAAGGCAAATAAATGTTTGAATACATATATTTAGAACTTTATATAAAAGTGCCCAACCATAGCTTAGAGTGTCACAGAAAATAAGACTTACTTACCCCAGGACACTCATCTACACGTAGTAGAAAGCCAAACCAGTACTGAAACGAGAATTAGTAGAGGTAATGGTATATATAAGAGTATATCGTCGATCTGAAAAGGGAGGTAAGAGATGAATCTCTACGACCGATAACAGAGAACCTATGAAATAGACCCCGTAGAAGGAGATCATTGAATTCAAATAGGCAATACTCTCCTCACATCCCTCTGACATTCACTGCACGCTGAGAGAAAAAACGGGCCCCAACCTGCTGCGGAGCGCATATCAACGTAGAATCTAGCACAAACTTACTTCACCACCTCCATAGG
Organism: Bombina bombina; assembly: GCF_027579735.1. NCBI lineage: Eukaryota > Metazoa > Chordata > Amphibia > Anura > Bombinatoridae > Bombina > Bombina bombina. The sequence continues at coordinate 129,541,571 of NC_069509.1, read as the reverse complement.
AGGCAAAGTTTGTAAAACTGATTTGTGGGTGTGGTGAGGGGTGTATTTATAGGCATTTTGAGGTTTGGGAAACTTTGCCCCTCCTGGTAGGAATGTATATCCCATACGTCACTAGCTCATGGACTCTTGCTAATTACATGAAAGAAACTGTTCCTTTAGGGGAAGGATCGGGCTTCTGCTCCTTCTGACGAAAGGAACGAAAACGATTATCAGCCCTGTAATTACCTTTAGATTTTTTACCCTGAGGCAAAAAGGCACCCTTCCCTCCAGTAACAGTTGAAATTATAGAATCCAACTGAGAACCAAACAATTTATTACCTTGGAAAGAGAGAGAAAGCAAAGTTGATTTAGAAGTCATATCTACATTCCAGGATTTAAGCCATAAAGCTCGTCTAGCTAAAGACATATACCGGACATCAACTCTAATGATATCAAAAATGGCATCACAGACAAAGTTATTAGCGTGTTGAAGAAGTTTAACAATGCTATATGTGTTATGATCTGTCACTTGTTGCGCTAAAGTCTCCAACCAGAAAGTTAAAGCTGCAGCAACATCAGCCAAAGAGATAGCAGGTCTAAGTAGATTACCTGAACATAAATAAGCTTTTCTCAAAAAAGATTCAATTTTCCAATCTAAAGGATCTTTAAACGAAGTGCTATCTGCCGTAGGAATAGCAGTACGTTTGGCTAGAGTAGAGATAGCCCCATCGACTTTAGGGATTTTATCCCAAAATTCCAATCTATCAGATGACACAGGGTACAATTTCTTAAACCTTGGAGAAGGAGTGAATGAAGTACCCAGACTATCCCATTCCCTAGCAATCACATCTGAGATAGCATCAGGAACTGGAAAAACTTCCGGAATTAACACATGAGGTTTATAAACCGAATTTAAACGTTTAGCAGTTCTAGTATCAAGAGGACTGGACTCCTCCATATCTAAAGCAATCAAAACTTCTTTAAGCAATGAACGAATAAACTCCATCTTAAATAAATATGAAGATTTATCAGTATCAATATCTGTAGTAGAATCTTCTGAACCGGAAAAAACCTCATCAGAAACAGATAAGTCAGAATGATGGCGGTCACCTAAAAATGTATCAGAAAAGTGAGAAGTTTTGAAAGACCGTTTATGTTTATTAGAAGGAGGAATAACAGACAGAGCCTTCTTAATAGAATTAGAAACAAATTCTTTAACATTAACAGGAACATCCTGAACAATAGATGTTGAAGGAACAAGAACAGGTAAAGGATTATTACTAATAGAAACAGAATCTGCATTGGAAAGTTTATCATGACATCTTTAACAAACCACAGCTGGGGGAACAGATACCACAAGTTTACAACATATACACTTAACTTTGGTAGAACCAGCATCAGGCAGCGTCTGTCCATTAGAGGATTTTGATCCAGGGTCAGGATGAGACATCTTGCAATATGTAATAGAAAAAACAACATATAAAGCAAAATTATCAAATTCCTTAAAATACAGTTTCAGGAATGGGAAAGAATGCAAAATAATAAGCTTCTGGAAACCAGAAGCCATGAAAATAAAATGTTTAAATAAAGTGAGAAAAATACGCCCACATTTTTTTGGCGCAAAAAAAGTCTGAATACGCATGCGTAACAGAATACAACTTCCGGCGTAATTTACGCCGGAAATGACAATTTTTTTTGCGCCAAAAAAAGTACGCGCCAAAAATGACGTAATAAAAAGAAACATTTTCTGCCCCCGCGAGCCTAACAGCACGCAGGAAAAAATGGCCAAATGAAAATTTTTCAAGGTAAGAAAAAATAAATAAATGCATCATCCCAATAATGAAACTGACAGTCTGTATTGAAAAGGAATACTGATTATCCTGAATCAAGGCAAATATAAGTTTATAGACATATATTTAGAACTTTACAAATAAAGTGCCCAACCATAGCGCAGAGTGTCACAAAGAATAAGACTTACTTACCCCAGGACACTCCTCTACATGTAGTAGATAGCCAAACCAGTATTGAAACGAGAATCAGTAGAGGTAAAGGTATATAAGAGTATATCGTCGATCTGAAAAGGGAGGTAGGAGAAGAAATCTCAAGGACCGATAACAGAGAACCTATGAAATTGATCCCCTAGAGGTAGACCATTGTATTCAAATAGGCAATACTCTCTTCACGTCTCTCTGACATTTGCTGCACTTTGAGAGGAAAACCGGGCTTCAACCTGTTGCGAAGCGCATATCAACGAAGAATCTTAAGCACAAACTTACTTCACCACCTCCACGGGAGGCAAAGTTTGTAAAACTGAATTGTGGGTGTGGTGAGGGGTGTATTTATAGGCATTTTAAGGTTTGGGAAACTTTGCCCCTCCTGGTAGGAATGTATATCCCATACGTCACTAGCTCATGGACTCTTGCTAATTACATGAAAGAAAGGGTATTTATACACACATTTAAGACAGTCAACAGACTGAGAACGTTAAGGAAAAAAAATAACTTCATTTTTCTTTCTCCTCTTACTATCTCCACCAACTCCATCAAATTCACAGGTGTTACCTAAAAATGGAGAAGAACAAAAAAAAAAATTCTTATTAACACATTAACTCATTCTTCTGTGTTTCTAAATTCAGACATATAACTACAATTCCTTAAAGGAAAACTAATATGTTTCTAAAAAACCTATATTCTGCTTTTTTCAAAACTTTTCCCCATTTTTCTCTATAAAAACCTAACTATTTTTTAATATCTTCCGCAACATCATATTGATTAATGATCAAAGATTGTTTGAAAGAGGGTGTATTAGATATATATGTTGTCTAATAGATTTCCTAAAATCAGCAGAATGCAAGCATGGATAATAAAAGTAATCTACTTTATTCAGCACATAACACCATTGTGGTAGCAGATGCACATAAACACATACACCACGTAGAGAGACCAGGTCTTTACGCATTTCAGCTGGGAGCCACCTTACTCATAGATCTTGAATAGATTTCCTACCCACAAGAATAGACATAGGTCTTTATCATGGCCCGAATGTGGCCAAATACCCCTGTTTCCGTCAAAAACAGGAGTTAAGAATCAAAGGTCTTAAGACCGCTGCTCCTTAACTCGTCCGTTGCCTCTGAGGCTGCGGACATCAATCCGCCTGATCGTGTACGATCGGGTAGATTGACACCCCCTGCTAGCGGCCGATTGGCCGCAAATCTGTAGGGGACGGCATTGCACAAGCAGTGCGCCAAAACTGCTTGTGCAATGTTAAATGCCGACAGTGTATGCTGTCGGCATTCAGCGATGTCTGGCAGAGATGATACACTACAGCGTAACATTGATAAACCGGCCCCTTAGAGACAACTTCTCTATTTCCTCTATATGTGTAATTAAAACATCCAAAATAATTTTTTCAATTTCTGTATAGTAAAAGGTATTTTTAAGCATTTACTTAACATGTAATTTATTCGGCCCCAGAACTCCAAAAATAATGCGGCATATCAGGATTTTGCATTTATATTATCTACCATATTAGACCATTTAGCGATTATTTTTGGAGTTATATAAGCATTATGAATGATCCTACCTTGCTCTTCTAAAAATTCTGCAGCAATTTTAATTTTTGAAACCCTTCTTACACTGCTAAATATAAATTCACTAGTAATCGGTTCTAAGATACGTATTGCTTATTTCCTGCTTTATCAAAGATAACTTCCCAGCCTTTTCCCATTAACTTTGAATGTATATTAAAGATCTTAAAAGGTCCTTGTTCTAAAACTGCACCTTTCAATAACAAGGTCACCTCCCAAATACTATTATGTTTTCTTATTACATTCTGTACATAGTCCCTTATTTGGAAATAGGAAAATAAGTGTATAGATGGGAGTTGAAACCTTTCTTGTAATTCCTGAAAACAATACATACTATTATTTAAACCAGGGCTCGACAAACCCAGGTGCTAGGACGCCACTGACGCCTTAAAAATGGACCTTGGTGTCCTAGTTTGGAGCCCCAAGACACCCATGCTTGCCCCCAATTTCTGCCACCCGCAATGTGCCCACTGCCAGCCGCGCCTAATATTTAGCCTGGTGCAGCCAGATTGTTTCTAGGCCACGGCTAGAAACTACAAGTCCCATAATGCTGTGTAGCCAATGAGGGAGAGGTCTGGTCTGGAAAGGAGGGGCTACAGACTGTGTGGAACGGCAGAAATCAGGAGAAACACTGTAAATCAACATGCTACTTTTAGTGCTCCCAATTGAAATCTCCATTTCAAGCCAATACCTGTGGAAACAGGACTCGAAAATCTCAGTGACTTCCCTTTTCACAGTTAAGAAGATTCCATATGTTTTGTTTTCTTGGTTGAAGTATCCACTTCATTTTCTGTTATTTTCCCTGATCGGCTACACTGATCTGCTCTACTTTTCGCTGTTGCATGCAGTCTACTCTCTGTATAACTGGATTGAATTAACAGAATACTTGGGGTTGCACATGCATATATCCCACGTATCTCAACGGCTGTATAGGAATTAAGCGGCTGCCATGAATGTTATCTTTTCTTTATGCTGAAATTAGATCTGTAGCGAGTTCTTGACGTCCCTTACGGTTCCGGTTTACCCAAATGGGCATCATTTCTGACGTCATTCTGTATTCATGTTTACAAACATACATGCGCCTTGTTGGCTCCACACAGCCACCAATCATAATGTGTCACCATAATATAGATGTACATCTTAGAAGAACAGGTAATATTGTGTTAGCAATGAACTCGTGAATAACTGGGGTGATAAACAAAGGTCACACATGGTAAAACAGTGCACTGGCAATATCATACAATAAAAAAGCTTGGAGGATGGATACTAGCATATAAAGTACGAGTCTAGCGATGGACATATGCACACAAAACACTGGTTAAGTGCTTCTAGGGGACTTACCCCTCCATACCCATTGGATTTAGACAATACAAAGTGAGATCAGGATCCTAAAATGTTATACTACAATGTAGGGATATATTTATACATATTAAATCGGCACTTTTCTTTTTTTTTTTTTCCTTTCCCCCGCACTAAGGACATTTGCATGATCACATTCGCACTGGGCAGAGATTAAGTAATATCACTACACTAAAACCACTTCTTCACTTAAACACTGGAATTTAAGGGGCTATGCCCGCCCCGCTCTATAATTAAATTCCCTCCCTGCACTCTTTTTTTTTCTTTGAGATTAAATGCACATGGATTAATTTATCACAAACCTCAAAGCTAACTCGCCAATCATGCCCCCCAAATCGAAAGACAAAAAACCACGCACATCTGATGCACATTCAGACACGGTAAATGAACCAACACTACATAGACTTGATACTCAACCATTAGTTAATCAGATGTCGGATCTCTTTCTGCCACAATTTGAGTTGTTAAAAACTCAAATGACTGACATAATGTCAGAGTTTAAACAGTTTTCTAATCGACTCACAGAAGTTGAAAATAGGGTATCGGCAAACGAGGATACATTATATAAGCAGGAACAAAATATAGATGCAAACACTAAAACCCTGAAAGTGCTCCAAGCAAAAATGCATGAGTTAGAAGATCGCTCGAGGCGTAATAACCTTAAAATAATTGGCCTCCCCGACAACAGGGATTACGCAGATCTAATTCACTTTTCAAATACAACTCTCCCCATGGCTGTCGGTATCTTACAGAAAGATATACCAACACCAGTAGAAAGGGCACATAGGCTGGGGCCAATTAGGGATGCTATAAATGATAAGAATTATAACAGACCAGTAATGGTTAAATATCTCAACTTTCAGGATAAGATGAATATCTTAAAACTTTATAGAAAGATGGAGAACTTATATATTGGCCAAAGTAAAGTTTTAATTTTTCAAGACTATTCCAGTGAGACCGCCTCTAAAAGAAAAGAGTTAGCCCCGTACTGTACTAAACTGATCAATGCTGGCTTCAAAGCTAGACTCATTTACCCTGCTAAAATTGTAATAGAGGAACAAGATGGTAAATGTACCCTTAACAATGTGTTAGAAGCCAGGGAATTTTGTAAAAAGAAGAAAGTTATCTGGTAAAAAATGCAGATAATGATAAGTCAAATTAGAAGCATACACGAGTACTATGTGTTTTTTTATTTTTAAATTGTGTGTTAGCCGGCTGCGGCTAATAATGCTGATCTGTTTTGAGATGTCTAAATCAGCAATTTACCTGCAGCTCAGGAACCTGAGTGTTGTTTTCTGCTCTTCTTTTTTGTCTCCTTTTTTTTTTTTTTTTCTTTTTGCTCTTTCTCTTTCTTCCCCTCGCCCTCTCTCTCCCCCACAGTCCATCTCATCCGTCTTGGTCCGCCCCCTCATTGTTATGGATACGGTATATTTGATGAATCACTACCTTACTCCTGACACCCCAGCACAATGATAGATAAATTAAAATATCTTTCTTGGAACGTTGGCGGAATAACATCTCCCAGTAAAAGGAAAATAATTATCAAACAACTTGCTAGACATAAACCAGATATTGTTTGGCTGCAGGAGACACACCTAAAGAGAGTAGAGATGGAGAAGTTCAAATGTAAATGGATAGGTAAGGTCATCTCTTCAGATTGCTCCAGGAGAAAGAAAGGGGTCGCTTTTCTTATTAATAAAAATTTACAACATAGCATTCAGAATATTCAAATTGATACACATGGCAGGTGGTTAATCTTACACATTGAGATTGCTGGGGTTCGATATGTCCTGTGCAATATATATGGGCCTAATAATATAGACCAGGCTTTCTGGGACGATATTATTATCAAACTGTCACCCAACATAGACCAGAAAATTATAGTGGCGGGCGACTTCAATCTGACCCCTATGTCTGTCCTTGATAGATTTACCCCTAAACAGTACACCCCCCCTCTTAAAAAAATGCGCTTATTTTGTCAGATCTGTAAAAATCTTAAACTACATGATATTTGGCGTATCCAACACCCCGATACTAAATTATACACCTGCAAATCTAAATCCCATAGATCTTTCTCCCGGATTGATTTTTTTTTAATTTCTAGTCCCCTTCTTAAAGTCAGAGGTAAATCTCAGATAAATGACATTGTAATTACTGATCATGCTATAATTTCCCTCGAAATGGAACTTCAACCCCCTCTAGCAGAAGCAACTAACAATTTCTATTTCCCCAAACACCTAATAAACAATATCTCGTTCCAACATTGGATACGTCATAAATGGCAAGAATATAGTTCTGACAATTATTTGCATGCAGATAAACCAGAAATTTTTTGGGAAGCTGCAAAGGCATTCCTACGGGGACAGATTAAAGCCTATATGGTTACAGCCAAAAAGAAACACATTGCACGCGAACTACAGCTATCAAATACAGTCACGAACGCCTACAGAAACTACGTAATTACACCACTAAAGAAATTCTGGGACAAATATAAGATGGCTAGGCAAGATAGGGACCTCTTCTTAAAATCCAAGCAGACCATGGAAGAAATGAGAATGAATGCCCTTTACACAGGACATTATGGTAAATCTGCAAAATATCTTGCCAGACTTGATAAAGTTAGGAAAAAGAATAACACGATTGAGCAGTTAGTAGTGGGTGGTAAGAACTATACAGCATTGGCGGACATTAAAAATGTGTTCTTTGATTATTATCATAAGATATATACTGCCAAAACAACTGACCCAGAGGACAGTGTGAGGTTCTGGAATAGTATCTCATGTCCAATAGTCTCTCCTGACCAGATAGAAGTATTGAATCTTCCCATAACAACTCTGGAAGTTACAAAAGCTTTAGAGGAAGCTAAACTAGGTAAGGCCCCCGGCCCAGATCAATTACCTGCCGAGTTTTACAGATTACTTAAAGATGAGATTGTACCTATCCTTACCCTGCTGTTTAATGAGTATTATGTAAAAAAAAAGGCCATGTCCAGATTCTTCTCGGCGTCAATCATCACCCTTATTCTTAAAAAGAATAAAGATCCTTCAGACCCTGGTTCATATAGACCGATTTCTCTACTGAACGTAGACTATAAACTGCTCACAACTATCATTGCTAATAGACTTAAAAACGTATTACAGGAGATTATCCACCCAGATCAGTCAGGCTTTATGATGGGCAGATCTCCAATAAAAAATATTCGTAGAACATACATGATTCTTGAACATCTATGGAATAAACTCCATGAAAACAAAGTAGCATGTAAACAAGATTTTGCCCTGGTGATGATTGACGCCGAGAAGGCTTTTGATTCTATTATTTGGCAACACCTTCACAATGCCTTGTTCAACTTTGGTTTCTCTGGAAACATAATTCATTTTGTCAAAGCCATTTATAATTTCCCCATCTCCACGATTCTGGTTAACGGTAGCCAAACCGCGCCTTTTAAACTAGAAAAAGGGACTCGACAGGGCTGCCCTCTTTCCCCCCTGCTTTTTAACATCGCAATAGAACCTATGGCAATATATCTTCGCAAAGAAATCTCAGGCATAAAACTGGGCCCCCAAATGTGTGTACTCTCTCTATATGCCGATGATCTACTACTCTATTTTAAAAACACTAAAAGAAACATTCCAAAAGCCCTCGAAATTCTAGAACAGTTTAGTCTAATATCCGGCTATAAAGTAAATACTCTTAAATCAGAGATACTATGGGTTCATAAACACAAGGAGAGCTTCCACCAACATAATTTCAGAGAAGTGGAAAGTTTTAGATATTTAGGAATCCAATTACATAGAGATCCTGCGCTATGGTATAAACTTAACTATACAGCTTTCTTTGCTAATATTACACCTAGAATACATCGCTGGTCCTTATTCCCACTCTCACTAACTGCAAAAATAATGCTTATTAAATCTATTCTCTTTCCTCAGTTACTGTATATAATGAACAATTTGCCGCTATTCATTCTGGATAAAGATATTAAGTTCTTTAATAGCGCGTGTGCAGATCTTATCTGGAACAAAGGTAGACATATGCTCTCTATTAGAAAGCTCTCTCAAGCTAAGGAATTTGGAGGCCTTGCATTCCCGGATATTAAGACTTATAATATAGCCATATTGGCACGATTTGGAGTAGACTGGTTACTCGCTGCCGACTATCTAACAAATAGTAAAGCGGAGGAGGAGCTTATTAAGCCATTCTCCCTTATAGCGGCCTTACATTGTCCTCATAGACGACTCCCTGAAAAAATTAAAACATTAGCCAGTATCTCTAATATTGTTAAAGCATGGCAGCAACTTTGTTCACGGCTAACGATTAACTTTCATATATCCAGCTTCCTTCCTATCATAGGTAACCCAGAGTTTGAGCCAGGATTTCAATACGCAATATATGATGGCTGGGCTAGTAAAGGCCTAATATCGATAGCACAATTATTAGATGAGGGATGGGGGGTACGCACGTTTGAGAATATTGCCACACAGTATAATCTCTCGAACAAATCCTTCTATGCATATCTGCAGATACGTCACTTTATCCAGGAAAAGCTGCAGATGGGGCCCTGGCCAGGGAAATATGATAGGGTTGGAGATTATATTAACTCATATAGTCAGGGGAAGCACTCAATCTCGCTATTGTACAATATATTGCTTGCAAAACAAGGCCAGTTAATTATGGAACAATGTTCAGCATATTGGGCTAGACATCTTGACGAAATTAATGATGAAATAATTAATAAAAGCATTAAATGGGTGAACGACGCACCCCTTCCCTTCTCCTGGAAGGAATCTCATCTAAAACTTCTCAATAACGCATACATTTCACCTAAAAGACATGCCCGCTGGTCACCAGAAACGCAAGGACAGTGCTATAAATGTAAATCCCCTCTTGCAAATTTATTTCACTGTTTTTGGTACTGTCCAAAAATAAATCAGCTCTGGCGCAAAGTAAACTATTGGTTAAATAAGAATATACAGGAGCCCTTTTCATTTGATTTAAAAAAAATCTTTTTTTTGGTACCAGATTCAGTATTCCATAATCTAGCCAATACCATCATCTTAATAGTCAGGAATCTAATATTGAAAAATTGGAAAAATAATAAAACCCCTACTTTTAGTCTATTTCTCCAAGCGGTTAAAACACAAATTATGTTCGAGCAATATAATGTCTCCAACACCAGCGAGAAACAAATTCAACGATTCAACAAATGGCTGAAAGTAATACAGACTTACCCGCTCCCTACACAATACATACTTACCAAAGCATTTCAGAGATCTGTATATTTTGAAGGCTTAATTTTACGTAATATATTCCCTGTATCCTGGTATTAATAACCCTTTGCATATGATGTGGGGGACAGGGGGAGGGGGACGTCGGAGTAGAGAATCACATTTTTCCCCCTTTTTTTTTTTTTTTTTTCTCTTCTTTCTTTTTTTTCTTCTCTTTCTTTTACCTGTTTTCCAAGATTTACTTATGAGAAAAGAATGCCAGCAAGATATTGAGAATATGTAAATATACAGACGTATGTTATATCTTTCAAGATATGTATAATTATTTCCATTTGTTGTTTATATTTTTTTCAAGCATGTATTTTGTTTTTGATGGCTGACTTGAAAATAAATAATTAAAAAATCGGAACATAGTCATCATAGAATGTAAACTGTGGAGAGTTGAGTCCCTTAGGTTATATCATTCCTAATTGAAACATCCATTCTGCCTCTCTTCTTAGCAGCAGTTTGTTCCTATCACCTCCTCGGGTCAACCTTGGAATATGATCAATGAGAATAAACTTGATTGCAGATACAGAATGCTTCACTGTCAGCCAGTGGCGTGCCACCGATTGATCGGATACCCCTTTCTTGATGGCTGATCTGATTGCTGCTCGATGGTTAGCCATTCTTTCGCATATGGTTCCTTGAGTCTTTCCTATGTAGTGCAGGCCACATGGACAAATAATCATAGACTACAAATGTCGTAGTACAAGTAATTGGATGATTGATGGTATATACTTGATTTCCATGCAGATGATTAAACTTTTGGTGGCTATCATAGCTTTACAAGTTGTGCAATTAGGACACGTGTGTTTTTACATTCTTTATTAGTATAACACTTAACTGGATCTGAGATAACCAAAAGTTCCTTGAGATTAGTACTAAGTCTGTATCCAACTAAAGGATGAGTATTTTGCACAAATTTCAATTTAGGATCGGAAAGTAAACTATGCCAATGTTCTCCTATGGTTTGTCCAACCTTAGATGTATTAGGTGCAAAAGTAGTTGTAAAGATGACATTTCGGTCAGGGTCCTGTTGCTTATCCTTCTTCTGTAGAAGTATCTCTTGTGTGATATCTTTGATCTGTTCTTTAACGTCTTCCAGGACAGTGGAAGGATAGCCTCTTTGGGCAAATCTATTCTGCATCTCTCGTACCTGTGACTCCCCCTTCTCTCTGCTAGAATTGTTTCTAATGGCCCTAATATAGTGTGGTTTTATAATCCCTTTAACCAGAGACGGTGGATGGCAGCTTTGGGCCATCAGTAGGGAGTTACGATCAGTAGGTTTGGAATACAAAATGGTCTCTAGCCCAGTCTGTTCTTTAGTGATCATCAAATTCAAAAATTCAATATGATGATCACTGAATGATATCTTAAACCTGACAGTAGTGTCAGTATTGTTGAATTCTTGGAACCACCCCTGTAGACTTTCTGGGCTCCCTCTCCAGATCAATAAGATGTCATCGATGTAACTCTTGTAAAAAATCACTTGAGGCACATTGTGACACCATAAGTGGCGGTTTTCAAAACCCGCCATAAACAAATTGGCATAGAATGGGGCCATATTCGACCCCATCGCCGTGCCTGCCACCTGGTGAAAAAAAGACTTCTCGAACTTAAAATAATTTCTGGTCAAACAGAACTCGGCCAACTGTACAAGAAATTCAATAAGTGGACCGACATACTTATCCGAGGCTACTAGAAGTTCTTTCATAGTATCCAAACCCAACTGATGTGGAATAATAGTGTACAGACTATTAACGTCTAGTACTACCAGTAAATCATCCTTCTCCACTTGGATCCCTCTCAGTTGTCTTAGTAACTCACTGGAGTCTAATAGAAAAGCTTGGGTGTCCTGTACCACAGGTTGCAACAAAAAGTCAACGTACTGAGCTATTGGTTGTAACAGTGAGTCACGTGAAGAAACAATTGGGCGGCCTGGTGGATTATTCAGGGTTTTGTGTATCTTGGGCATTGTGTATAAAATAGGATTCACGGGAGAAACAGTAATAATCTGTTTGCCCAATGATTCCATCAAATAACCCTGTGAAACCCCCAAATCCACTAGCCCCTGCAATTGTCTCTTAAATTTGTCAGTCAGGTCAAATGTCAGTTTGAGGTAAGTATTAGGGTCATTAAGCTGTGACAATATATCTTCATGATAGTCAACATAGTTAAGCAGAACAATAGCTCCGCATTTATCCGCGGGGCAGATCACTATGGTACTGTCATCCTGCAAACTCCTGATAGCATTATGTTGGTTTCTAATGAGGTTATCCCTCCATTTAATGGAGGGAAATCTGTTCAGTTCCTATTCCTGCACCATTCGGACAAAAGTCTTGATACTTGAACTATAGTTAGTAGGATCAAACTTTGATTCACGTCCAGCAATCTGAAACCATCTACCAACACACTTTTTTTGGTGTTGGAAGAATTCTTTCACCTTTAACTGTCTTGAAAATCTATTCATATCTATCATGAAATCAAGTTCACTAATCCTCTTGTTGGGAACAAAAGAAAGGCCTTTGTTCAACAGGCTTCTTTCGTGTTCATTGAGGACATGTGCACTTAAGTTGATGAGGATATCACTATCCTCAGTTACCTGCCCATGTGTGGAGGTCTGTGGCCGACCCTTCTGTGTCCTGAGAAATGGTCATTTCCACCTCCTCCCCCCGGGATCTGGTTTGTATCAATAAAAAAAGTTCTACTGTCAACGTTAGTCCTACGATTAAAGGATTGTAACTCAGAGCTATCTGGCTCCCCTGTTCTGGTCTCCCTCTCAGTGTCCGATGAGTCTGCTCCACTAGAATCAACTGTATCAAAAGTGACCCATTTTGGTCTATTCCTTCTCTGTGGTCGTCCCTCACTTGAGTTAGTAAGCCACCTGTATACCCTGTATACCCTGCCTTTTTCGTAATCAGATTTAACTGTGTCAAGTTTCTTGTTTTTAAATGATATCAGCTTGTTTCTATAAGTATAAATTTGTGTACCCAGCTTGTGTAACCAATCCTCTCTGGTGTCTTCAGTAAGTGTCTGTTTATGTAACTCCTCAAATGTTCTGATCTCAGTTTTTACTGTTTGCAAAAGTGATGTTACCTCTTCAATTACCAATAATAACAAGTCTAAGGAAGACTTATTGAGAATATTGCACCATTTTCTCTTAAACTCTATATTATCTCTACCAAAAGTAGGTATGTTACGTACCCTAAAACCTCTGGGTATCTGACTAGTACGAAAATATTCGGAAAGGTAGCTACCATGCAACGAAAGGTCTACTTCTCTTTTTTTCAATTTTAGCAGAGAGAAATATAAATTTGAGGGGGTCTCACTTACTGTACGCAAAATGCGTGCAAATAGAATCCTCGCAGAGTCCTCGTTCGAAAATCAAACAGTGCCGATTTGTGCTTGTCTCACTTGAACAGCTGTATCCTCAGTACATGGTGTCTCATCCGACATATTCACTCCCAATCCCACACTCACTAAGCCGGTGTGTATAATGAAAAGAATCCAATGTATGCTGTTATCCAAAACCTCCCTTGCTCATAAATTAAAAGCAAATCCCAGGAATCCAACAAAGATGCCCAGGAGTAAATGGAAGGAGATGTCCTGTGTATCAAAACAAATGGGGGCTCTTCGCAAAAAAATATCCAACCAACTTCATGTGAATCTGCCCTCCTAGGGTCAACCATCCAGTTGTTCTGTGTAAATAATACAGCTTTACCAAAAGACATTAACAAACCAGGAGTTTTTCAAGCGTAGAGTCAAATTTATTGACGTTTCAGGGATTAAACCTCCCCTTCCTCAGAACATAAAGTGTATACAAACACACGTGTTTAAATAAGTGTACAAACACACAGTTACCTCCTACTTCCTGTTCGAAAAGGCGCCAAAAGTACATCATATCCGGTGTGTCCTAAGTGAACCCGGAAGTTTACACAACATTCACTTCCGGTATCAGTACAACGTTTTATACCCAATCAACATTATTACTCAACATAAACCAAAGTTAATCACATAATTTTAGTGCATTGAATAAACAAAACATTGTTGTGTGTATACCATAAACCCAGTGCAAACATCTTGTGTTCATTCCACCTCCTCTATAGTGTCTAACCACTACTACCTCATATCCGGTAACCGGAAGCGACGTAGCTTCCAGTTCCGGTTTACCCAAATGGGCGTCATTTCTGACGTCATTCCGTCTTCATGTTTACAAACATACATGCGCCACACAGCCACCAATCATAATGTGTCATCATAATACAGATGTACATCTTAGAAGAACAGGTAATATTGTGTTAGCAATGAACTCGTGAATAACTGGGGTGATAAGCAAAGGTCACACATGGCAAAACAGTGCACTGGCAATATCATACAATAAAAAAAGCTAGTAAAAAAAGTTAGTAGATATAATCATAAAGTAGGACTGTACAAGATGTAAAAAAATAAAGCGTTATACATGTAAAGAATATAAGTAACAAATTTGGTAAAATCTTTTCCCATTTTAGAAATCTTCATGGGTGTAATTATTGAATTTTATGCACCAACGCTACCTGCAAGTAACATAGCAAGCAATTTAGCTAAGCCAAGGAAAGTATACATTACACAGGATTAATTGTCAAGTCAAGGCACATTTTTACAATATTACTGCTCAATTTTAAAACTACTTTGTTAATGTAGTGAGAGTGAGAGAGTGTGAGAGTGTGAGAGAGTGAGAGTGAGAGTGTGAGAGAGTGAGAGTGAGAGAGAGAGAGAGAGAATCTTCAGTGAATGGTCATGTGATAAGTACAAGAATACCACCTCCGTCACAGCGGTGAATTCAAATAGACAAGAAGATACTCAGCACTTAAAAAATCAAGTCTTCTCCATATGCCATAAGGTAAAACTTTAAAAATGTATTAGAACATCTAAAATCATAGGATCCACAAAAATTACAAAACAAGTAAAACAAACACTTGTAGAAAGGCCTACGCGTTTCGGGCTATTTATCTGCAAGAATATGCACAGATCTCAACATGTTTTATGGCACTTTAAATCTAAATTTCACATAAAAGGTTGCAATATTAGGATTGCATTTGTCTTTTTGTAATTTAATAAGCAAATGTTTTTGTCAGGAATAGCTCTCTGCATATATGATCATGTTATGTCAGTCTTGCAGATAAAATGTTACTATTGCATATAATGACCTGTATATATACATTGTTACAAGTATTTCACTGAAATTGTTGATAGCGTGAGGATTATATATATCCACATGTTATTACATTATAACAGGGATTTAAGAGTTTAAGCTTGTATATTAAGTGAAGTAAGGGGTTAACGTAATTACTTACCTTTAAAAAGGTTCTCACTTGAGAGATTAGCATACAGCTGGTGAGCAAGGGCTGGGAGGAGCCCGAAACGCGTACGGCTTGCTACAAGTGTTTGTTTTACTTGTTTTGTAATTTTTTGTGGATCCTATGATTTTATATGTTCTAATACATTTTTGAAGTTTTACCTTATGGCATATGGAGAAGACTTGATTTTTTGAGTGCGGAGTATCTTCTTGTCTATATATTATATATATATATATATATATACACACTGTATATATACACACACACACACATATATATATATATATATATATATACTGTATATACACACACACACATATATATACAGGGAGTGCAGAATTATTAGGCAAGTTGTATTTTTGAGGATTAATTGTATTATTGAACAACAACCATGTTCTCAATGAACCCAAAAAACTCATTAATATCAAAGCTGAATATTTTTGGAAGTAGTTTTTAGTTTTGTTTTTAGTTTTAGCTATTTTAGGGGGATATCTGTGTGTGCAGGTGACTATTACTGTGCATAATTATTAGGCAACTTAACAAAAAACAAATATATACCCATTTCAATTATTTATTTTTACCAGTGAAACCAATATAACATCTCAACATTCACAAATATACATTTCTGACATTCAAAAACAAAACAAAAACAAATCAGTGACCAATATAGCCACCTTTCTTTGCAAGGACACTCAAAAGCCTGCCATCCATGGATTCTGTCAGTGTTTTGATCTGTTCACCATCAACATTGCGTGCAGCAGCAACCACAGCCTCCCAGACACTGTTCAGAGAGGTGTACTGTTTTCCCTCCTTGTAAATCTCACATTTGATGATGGACCACAGGTTCTCAATGGGGTTCAGATCAGGTGAACAAGGAGGCCATGTCATTAGATTTTCTTCTTTTATACCCTTTCTTGCCAGCCACGCTGTGGAGTACTTGGACGCGTGTGATGGAGCATTGTCCTGCATGAAAATCATGTTTTTCTTGAAGGATGCAGACTTCTTCCTGTACCACTGCTTGAAGAAGGTGTCTTCCAGAAACTGGCAGTAGGACTGGGAGTTGAGCATCCTCAACCCGAAAAGGCCCCACAAGCTCATCTTTGATGATACCAGCCCAAACCAGTACTCCACCTCCACCTTGCTGGCGTCTGAGTCGGACTGGAGCTCTCTGCCCTTTACCAATCCAGCCACGGGCCCATCCATCTGGCCCATCAAGACTCACTCTCATTTCATCAGTCCATAAAACCTTAGAAAAATCAGTCTTGAGATATTTCTTGGCCCAGTCTTGACGTTTCAGCTTGTGTGTCTTGTTCAGTGGTGGTCGTCTTTCAGCCTTTCTTACCTTGGCCATGTCTCTGAGTATTGCACACCTTGTGCTTTTGGGCACTCCAGTGATGTTGCAGCTCTGAAATATGGCCAAACTGGTGGCAAGTGGCATCTTGGCAGCTGCATGCTTGACTTTTCTCAGTTCATGGGCAGTTATTTTGCGCCTTGGTTTTTCCACACGCTTCTTGCGACCCTGTTGACTATTTTGAATGAAACGCTTGATTGTTCGATGATCACGCTTCAGAAGCTTTGCAATTTTAAGAGTGCTGCATCCCTCTGCAAGATCTCACTATTTTTGACTTTTCTGAGCCTGTCAAGTCCTTCTTTTGACCCATTTTGCCAAAGGAAAGGAAGTTGCCTAATAATTATGCACACCTGATATAGGGTGTTGATGTCATTAGACCACACCCCTTCTCATTACAGAGATGCACATCACCTAATATGCTTAATTGGTAGTAGGCTTTCGAGCCTATACAGCTTGGAGTAAGACAACATGCATAAAGAGGATGATGTGTTCAAAATACTCATTTGCCTAATAATTCTGCACTCCCTGTATATATATATATATATATATATATATATACTGTATATACATATATATATATATATATATATACTGTATATACACACACATACATATATATATATATATACTGTATATACAAACACATATATATATATATATATATACTGTATATACACACATATATATATATATATATATATATATATATATATATATACTGTATATACACACACACACACATATATATATATATATATATATATATACTGTATATACACACACACATATATATATATATACTGTATATACACACACACATATATATATATATATACTGTATATACACACACACATATATATATATATATACTGTATATACACACACACACACATATATATATACTGTATATACACACACACACACACATATATATATATATACTGTATATACACACACACACACACACATATATATATGCTGTATATACACACACACACACACATATATATATATATATATATATATATATACTGTATATACACACACACACACACACACATATATATATATAACATAATTTATGTAAGAACTTACCTGATAAATTCATTTCTTTCATATTAGCAAGAGTCCATGAGCTAGTGACGTATGGGATATACATTCCTACCAGGAGGGGCAAAGTTTCCCAAACCTCAAAATGCCTATAAATACACCCCTCACCACACCCACAAGTCAGTTTAACGAATAGCCAAGAAGTGGGGTGATAAGAAAAAAGTGCGAAAGCATAAAAAATAAGGAATTGGAATAATTGTGCTTTATACAAAAAAATCATAACCACCACAAAAAAAAGGTGGGCCTCATGGACTCTTGCTAATATGAAAGAAATGAATTCATCAGGTAAGTTCTTACATAAATTATGTTTTCTTTCATGTAATTAGCAAGAGTCCATGAGCTAGTGACGTATGGGATAATAAATACCCAAGATGTGGAACTTCCACGCAAGAGTCACTAGAGAGGGAGGGATAAAATAAAGACAGCCAATTCCGCTGAAAAAATAATCCACAACCCAAAATAAAGTTTCAATCTTATAATGAAAAAAACTGAAATTATAAGCAGAAGAATCAAACTTAAACCGCTGCCTGAAGTACTTTTCTACCAAAAACTGCTTCAGAAGAAGAAAACACATCAAAATGGTAGAATTTAGTAAAAGTATGCAAAGAGGACCAAGTTGCTGCTTTGCAAATCTGATCAACCGAAGCTTCATTCCTAAACGCCCAGGAAGTAGAAACTGACCTAGTAGAATGAGCTGTAATCCTTTGAGGCGGAGTTTTACCCGACTCAACATAGGCATGATGAATTAAAGATTTCAACCAAGATGCCAAAGAAATGGCAGAGGCCTTCTGACCTTTCCTGGAACCGGAAAAGATAACAAATAGACTAGAAGTCTTTCGGAAACCTTTAGTAGCTTCAACATAATATTTCAAAGCTCTAACTACATCCAAAGAATGCAACAATCTTTCCTTAGAATTCTTAGGATTAGGACATAATGAAGGAACCACAATTTCTCTACCAATGTTGTTAGAGTTCACAACTTTAGGTAAAAAATTAAATGAAGTTCGCAACACTGCCTTATCCTGATGAAAAATCAGAAAAGGAGATTCATAAGAAAGAGCAGATAACTCTGAAACTCTTCTAGCAGAAGAGATGGCCAAAAGGAACAGTACTTTCCAAGAAAGTAATTTAATGTCCAGAGAATGCATAGGTTCAAACGGAGGAGCTTGTAAAGCCCCCAGAACCAAATTCAAACTCCAAGGAGGAGAGATTGACTTAATGACAGGTTTGATACGAACCAAAGCCTGAACAAAACAATGAATATCAGGAATATTAGCAATCTTTCTGTGAAACAACACAGAAAGAGCAGAAATTTGTCCTTTCAAAGAACTTGCAGACAAACCTTATCCAGACCATCCTGAAGAAATTGTAAAATTCTAGGAATTCTAAAAGAATGCCAGGAAAAATGATGAGAAGAGCACCAAGAGATGTAAGTCTTCCAGACTCGATAATATATCTTCCTAGATACAGTTTTACGAGCCTGTAACATAGTATTAATTACAGAGTCAGAGAAACCTCTATGACTGAGAATCAAGCGTTCAATCTCCATACCTTCAAATTTAAGGATTTGAGATCCTGATGGAAAAAAGGACCTTGCGATAGAAGGTCTGGTCTTAACGGAAGAGTCCATGGTTGACAAGTAGCCATCTGAACAAGATCCGCATACCAAAACCTGTGAGGCCATGCTGGAGCTACCAGCAGAACAAACGAACGCTCCTTTAGAATCTTGGAAATCATTCTTGGAAGAAGAACTAGAGGCGGAAAGATATAGGCAGGATGATACTTCCAAGGAAGAGACAATGCATCCACTGCTTCCGCCTGAGGATCCCTGGATCTGGACAGATACCTGGGAAGCTTCATGTTTAGATGAGAAGCCATCAGATCTATTTCTGGAAGTCCCCAGAATTGAACAATCTGAAGAAATACTTCTGGCTAAAGAGACCATTCGCCCGGATGTAATGTTTGGCGACTGAGATAATCCGCTTCCCAATTGTCTATACCTGGGATGTGAACCGCAGAAATTAGACAGGAGCTGGATTCCGCCCATACAAGTATTCGAGATACTTCTTTCATAGCCAGAGGACTGTGAGTCCCTCCTTGATGATTGACATATGCCACGGTTGTGACATTATCCATCTGAAAACAAATGAACGACTCTCTCTTTAGAAGAGGCCACGACTGAAGAGCTCTGAAAATCGCACGGAGTTCCAAAATGTTGATTGGTAATCTCGCCTCCTGAGATTCCCAAACCCCCTGTGCTGTCAGAGACCCCCATACAGCTCCCCAACCTGTCAGACTTGCATCTGTTGAGATCACAGTCCAGGTTGGAGGAAAAAACATAATTTATGTAAGAACTTACCTGATAAATTCATTTCTTTCATATTAGCAAGAGTCCATGAGCTAGTGACGTATGGGATATACATTCCTACCAGGAGGGGCAAAGTTTCCCAAACCTCAAAATGCCTATAAATACACCCCTCACCACACCCACAAATCAGTTTAACGAATAGCCAAGAAGTGGGGTGATAAGAAAAAAGTGCAAAAGCATATAAAATAAGGAATTGGAATAATTGTGCTTTATACAAAAAAATCATAACCACCACAAAAAGGGTGGGCCTCATGGACTCTTGCTAATATGAAAGAAATGAATTTATCAGGTAAGTTCTTACATAAATTATGTTTTCTTTCATGTAATTAGCAAGAGTCCATGAGCTAGTGACGTATGGGATAATGACTACCCAAGATGTGGATCTTTCCACGCAAGAGTCACTAGAGAGGGAGGGATAAAATAAAGACAGCCAATTCCTGCTGAAAATAATCCACACCCAAAATAAAGTTTAATGAAAAACATAAGCAGAAGATTCAAACTGAAACCGCTGCCTGAAGTACTTTTCTACCAAAAACTGCTTCAGAAGAAGAAAACACATCAAAATGGTAGAATTTAGTAAAAGTATGCAAAGAGGACCAAGTTGCTGCTTTGCAAATCTGATCAACCGAAGTTTCATTCCTAAACGCCCAGGAAGTAGAAACTGACCTAGTAGAATGAGCTGTAATCCTTTGAGGCGGAGTTTTACCCGACTCAACATAGGCATGATGAATTAAAGATTTCAACCAAGATGCCAAAGAAATGGCAGAAGCTTTCTGGCCTTTCCTAGAACCGGAAAAGATAACAAATAGACTAGAAGTCTTTCGAAAAGACTTAGTAGCTTCAACATAATATTTCAAAGCTCTAACAACATCCAAAGAATGCAACAATTTCTCCTTAGAATTCTTAGGATTAGGACATAATGAAGGAACCACAATTTCTCTACTAATGTTGTTGGAATTCACAACCTTAGGTAAAAATTCAAAAGAAGTTCGCAACACCGCCTTATCCTGATGAAAAATCAGAAAAGGAGACTCACAAGAAAGAGCAGATAATTCAGAGACTCTTCTGGCAGAAGAGATCGCCAAAAGGAACAAAACTTTCCAAGAAAGTAATTTAATGTCCAATGAATGCATGGGTTCAAAAGGAGGAGCTTGAAGAGCCCCCAGAACCAAATTCAAACTCCAAGGAGGAGAAATTGACTTAATGACAGGTTTTATACGAACCAAAGCTTGTACAAAACAATGAATATCAGGAAGATTAGCAATCTTTCTGTGAAAAAGAACAGAAAGAGCAGAGATTTGTCCTTTCAAGGAACTTGCGGACAAACCTTTATCTAAACCATCCTGAAGAAACTGTAAAATTCTCGGAATTCTAAAAGAATGCCAAGAAAAATGATGAGAAAGACACCAAGAAATATAAGTCTTCCAGACTCTATAATATATCTCTCTAGATACAGATTTACGAGCCTGTAACATAGTATTAATCACAGAGTCAGAGAAACCTCTTTGACCAAGAATCAAGCGTTCAATCTCCATACCTTTAAATTTAAGGATTTGAGATCCTGATGGAAAAAAGGACCTTGCGACAGAAGGTCTGGTCTTAACGGAAGAGTCCACGGTTGGCAAGAGGCCATCCGGACAAGATCCGCATACCAAAACCTGTGAGGCCATGCCGGAGCTACCAGCAGAACAAACAAGCATTCCTTCAGAATCTTGGAGATTACTCTTGGAAGAAGAACTAGAGGCGGAAAGATATAGGCAGGATGATACTTCCAAGGAAGTGATAATGCATCCACTGCCTCCGCCTGAGGATCCCGGGATCTGGACAGATACCTGGGAAGTTTCTTGTTTAGATGAGACGCCATCAGATCTATTTCTGGAAGTTCCCACATTTGAACAATCTGAAGAAATACCTCTGGGTGAAGAGACCATTCGCCCGGATGCAACGTTTGGCGACTGAGATAATCCGCTTCCCAATTGTCTATACCTGGGATATGAACCGCAGAGATTAGACAGGAGCTGGATTCCGCCCAAACCAGAATTCGAGATACTTCTTTCATAGCCAGAGGACTGTGGGTCCCTCCTTGATGATTGATGTATGCCACAGTTGTGACATTGTCTGTCTGAAAACAAATGAACGATTCTCTCTTCAGAAGAGGCCAAGACTGAAGAGCTCTAAAAATTGCACGGAGTTCCAAAATATTGATCGTAATCTCACCTCCTGAGATTCCCAAACTCCTTGTGCCGTCAGAGATCCCCACACAGCTCCCCAACCTGTAAGACTTGCATCTGTTGAAATTACAGTCCAGGTCGGAAGAACAAAAGAAGCCCCCTGAATTAAACGATGGTGATCTGTCCACCACGTCAGAGAGTGTCGTATAATCGGTTTTAAAGATATTAATTGAGATATCTTTGTGTAATCCCTGCACCATTGATTCAGCATACAGAGCTGAAGAGGTCGCATGTGAAAACGAGCAAAGGGGATCGCATCCGATGCAGCAGTCATAAGACCTAGAATTTCCATGCATAAGGCTACCGAAGGGAATGATTGTGACTGAAGGTTTCGACAAGCTGAAATCAATTTTAGACGTCTCTTGTCTGTCAAAGACAGAGTCATGGACACTGAATCTATCTGGAAACCCAGAAAGGTTACCCTTGTCTGAGGAATCAATTAACTTTTTAGTGAATTGATCCTCCAACCATGATCTTGAAGAAACAACACAAGTCGATTCGTATGAGATTCTGCTAAATGTAAAGACTGAGCAAGTACCAAGATATCGTCCAAATAAGGAAATACCACAATACCCTGTTCTCTGATTACAGACAGAAGGGCACCGAGAACCTTTGTAAAAATTCTTGGGGCTGTAGCTAGGCCAAACGGCAGAGCCACAAACTGGTAATGCTTGTCCAGGAAAGAGAATCTCAGGAACTGATAGTGATCTGGATGAATCGGAATATGTAGATATGCATCCTGTAAATCTATCGTGGACATATAATGCCCTTGCTGAACAAAAGGAAAGATAGTCCTTACAGTTACCATTTTGAATGTTGGTATCCTTACATAGCGATTCAATATTTTTAGATCCAGAACTGGTCTGAAGGAATTCTCCTTCTTTGGTACAATGAAGAGATTTGAATAAAACCCCAGCCCCTGTTCCAGAACTGGAACTGGCATAATTACTCCAGCCAACTCTAGATCTGAAACACATTTCAGAAATGCTTGAGCTTTCACTGGATTTACTGGGACACGGGAAAGAAAAAATCTCTTTGCAGGAGGTCTTATCTTGAAACCAATTCTGTACCCTTCTGAAACAATGTTCTGAATCCAAAGATTGTGAATAGAATTGATCCAAATTTCTTTGAAAAAACGTAACCTGCCCCCTACCAGCTGAGCTGGAATGAGGGCCGCACCTTCATGTGGACTTAGAAGCTGGCTTTGCTTTTTCTAGAAGGCTTGGATTTATTCCAGACTGGAGATGGTTTCCAAACTGAAACTGCTCCTGAGGAAGAAGGATCAGGCTTTTGTTCTTTGTTGAAACGAAAGGAACGAAAACGATTATTAGCCCTGTTTTTTTGTTGTTTTTTTTTAAATATTTTTATTGAGGTTTTTGGAAGCATTTACAAAAACAAGTAAAATTACCTTGTCGTAAGAAATACATATGTTGTAACAACTGTACATTAGTAAAATGGCATGCATTCTCAAATACATACAGATTCAAAATTAAACAGGCAACTATAACTGAAACCTCTCTTTTTTTTATATATATGAATATAGGAACCTCCTCAGGTGCCAATAGGTCACTCTTGGACCCTTGAAAAACAACAATGATCAATGGAGGTTAGTTAGTTAAACCTAATGCCACTCTTGGGCTTGGTAGGACAAGAAACTGAATGGGCCACTTTTGGACCCCAGATGTAAACTTTACTAATTAGCCCTGTTTTTACCTTTAGATTTTTTATCCTGTGGTAAAAAAGTTCCTTTCCCACCAGTAACAGTTGAGATAATAGAATCCAACTGAGAACCAAATAATTTGTTACCCTGGAAAGAAAAGGAAAGTAGAGTCGATTTAGAAGACATATCAACATTCCAAGTTTTAAGCCATAAAGCTCTTCTAGCTAAAATAGCTAGAGACATAAACCTGACATCAACTCTGATAATATCAAAAATGGCATCACAGATAAAATTATTAGCATGTTGCAGAAGAATAATAATATAATGAGAATCATGATCTGTTACTTGTTGCGCTAAAGTTTCCAACCAAAAAGTTGAAGCTGCAGCAACATCAGCCAATGATATAGCAGGTCTAAGAAGATTACCTGAACACAGATAAGCTTTTCTTAGAAAGGATTCAATTTTCCTATCTAAAGGATCCTTAAACGAAGTACCATCTGACGTAGGAATAGTAGTACGTTTAGCAAGGGTAGAAATAGCCCCATCAACCTTAGGGATTTTGTCCCAAAATTCTAATTTATCAGACGGCACAGGATATAATTGCTTAAAACGTTTAGAAGGAGTAAATGAATAACCCAAATTATTCCATTCTCTGGAAATTACTTCAGAAATAGCACCAGGAACAGGAAAAACTTCTGGAATAACCTATGAAATAGACCCCGAAGAAGGAGATCATTGCATTCAAATAGGCAATACTCTCCTCACATCCCTCTGACATTCACTGCACGCTGAGAGGAAAACCGGGCTCCAACCTGCTGCGGAGCGCATATCAACGTAGAATCTAGCACAAACTTACTTCACCACCTCCATATGAGGCAAAGTTTGTAAAACTGATTTGTGGGTGTGGTGAGGGGTGTATTTATAGGCATTTTGAGGTTTGGGAACTTTGCCCCTCCTGGTAGGAATGTATATCCCATACGTCACTAGCTCATGGACTCTTGCTAATTACATGAAAGAAAAAGAAGCGCCCTGAACTAAACGATGGTGGTCTGTCCACCACGTCAGAGAGTGTCGGTATAATCCCTGCACCACTGGTTCAGCATACAGAGCTGAAGAGGTCGCATGTGAAAACGAGCAAAGGAGATCGCGTCCGATGCAGCAGTCATAAGACCTAGAATTTCCATGCATAAGGCTACCGAAGGGAATGATTGAGACTGAAGGTTTCGACAAGCTGAAACCAATTTCAGACGTCTCTTGTCCGTTAACGACAGAGTCATGGACACTGAATCTATCTGGAAACCTAAAAAGGTTACCCTTGTCTGAGGAATCAGCGAACTCTTTGGTAAATTGATCCTCCAACCATGTTCTTGAAGAAACGATACAAGTCGATTCGTATGAGATTCTGCTAAATGTGAAGACTGAGCAAGTACCAAGATATCGTCCAAATAAGGAAATACCACAATACCCTGTTCTCTGATTACAGATAGTAGGGCACCGAGAACCTTTGAAAAAATCCTTGGAGCTGTTGCTAGGCCAAACGGCAGAGCCACAAACTGGTAATGCTTGTCTAGAAAAGAGAATCTCAGAAACTGAAAGTGATCTGGATGAATCGGAATATGCAGATATGCATCCTGTAAATCTATTGTGGACATATAATACCCTTGCTGAACAAAAGGCAGAATAGTCCTTATAGTTACCATTTTGAATGTAGGTATTCTTACATAACGATTCAATATCTTTAAATCCAGTACTGGTCTGAAGGAATTCTCCTTCTTTGGTACAATGAATAGATTTGAGTAGAACCCCAGACCTTGTTCCAGAACTGGAACAGGCACAATTACTCCAGCCAACTCTAGATCTGAAACACATTTCAGAAACGCTTGAGCCTTCACTGGATTTATTGGAACGCGAGAAAGAAAAAATCTTCTTGCAGGAGGCCTTATCTTGAAACCTATTCTGTACCCTTGAGAAACAATGTTCTGAATCCAAAGACTGTGAATCGAATTGATCCAAATTTCTTTGAAAAATCGTAATCTGCCCCCTACCAGCTGCGCTGGAATGAGGGCCGCACCTTCATGTGGACTTGGGAGCTGACTTTGGCTTTCTAAAAGGCTTGGATTTATTCCAGACTGGAGATGGTTTCCAAACTGATACCGTTCCTGTAGGGGAAGGATCAGGCTTTTGTTCCTTACTGTGACGAAAGGAACGAAAACGATTCGCTGCCCTATATTTACCTTTGGATTTTTTATCCTGTGGTAAAAAAGTTCCTTTCCCCCCAGTAACAGTTGAAATAATAGAATCCAACTGTGAACCAAACAATTTATTACCTTGGAAAGAAAGGGAAAGCAAAGTTGACTTAGAAGACATATCAGCATTCCAAGTTTTAAGCCATAAAGCTCTTCTAGCTAAAATAGCTAAAGACATATACCTGACATCAACCCTAATGATGTCAAAGATGGCATCACAAATAAAGTTATTAGCATGTTGAAGAAGATTAACAATGCTATGAGTATTATGATCTGTTACTTGTTGTGCTAAAGCCTTCAACAAGAAAGTTGAAGCTGCAGCAACATCCGCCAAAGATATAGCAGGCCTAAGAAGATTACCTGAACATAAATAAGCTTTCTTAGAAAGGATTCAATTTTCCTATCTAAAGGATCCTTAAAGGAAGTACTATCTGCCGTAGGAATAGTAGTACGTTTAGCAAGAGTAGAGATAGCCCCATCAACCTTAGGGATTTTGTCCCAAAACTCTAATCTATCAGATGGCACAGGATATAATTTCTTAAACCGTTTAGAAGGAGTAAATGAATTACCCAGATTATTCCATTCCCTGGAAATTACTTCAGAAATAGCATCAGGGACGGGAAAAACCTCCGGAATAACTACAGGAGGTTTAAAAAACGTATTTAAACGTTTAGATTTAGTATCAAGAGGACCAGATTCCTCTATTTCTAATGCAATTAAGACTTCTTTAAGTAAAGAACGAATAAATTCCATTTTAAATAAATATGAAGATTTATCAGTGTCAATCTCTGAAACAGAATCCTCTGAACCAGACAAATCATCATCAGAAACAGAATCAGAATGATGATGTTCATTTAAAAATTCATCTGGAAAGTGAGAAGTTTTAAAAGACCTTTTACGTTTACTGGAAGGGGGAATAACATAGCCTTCCT